>NC_079157.1:130084726-130384726 GCF_947563725.1 Argiope bruennichi
GGTTCAAGCCAGGAAGAAAAACGAATAATTTTATTTATTCATTATTTTTATATATTTTTATTTATTACTTTTCTCCGTGCTTATTCTATATTTACTACGAATTCCATCCATTTTCATACTTCCTAAAATAAAATTTGATGTGAAAATATCTATAAATTAAATAGAAATTTTTAGGGTCGATGTCTTGCACATGCGCAGATATCATCCATATGCTTAGCATTGTGCATTTCTATCCAGATTTTCTTCACATCTGAAACTTTCTGATGTTAAGAATCTAAGATTGCTGTAGTAAGCGAGGGATGCATGGCTTGGTAGATAGTGTCGCGTGATGATTTGCATTTCTTTTTCGTGGTCTTGAGTTCAAGCCTGGAAGCAAAACGAATAATTTTATTTATTCATTTTTTTATATATTTTTATTTTTAACTTTTCTCCGTGCTTATTCTATATTTACTACGAATTCCATCCATTTTCATACTTCGTAAAATAAAATTTGATGTGAAAATATTTATAAATTTAATAGAAATTTGAAGGGTCGATGTCTTGCACATGCGGAGATAACATCCATATGCATTGTGCATTTCGATCCAGATTGCCTTCACATCTGAAACTTTATTTATGGTGTTAAGAATCTAAGATTGCTGCAGTAGGCGAGGGGTGCATGGCTTGGTAGATAGAGTCGCATGATGATTTGCACTTCTTTTTCGTGGTCTTGAGTTCAAGCCTGGAAGCAAAACGAATAATTTTATTTATTCATTTTTTTATATATTTTTATTTTTAACTTTTCTCTGTGCTTATTCTATATTTACTACGAATTCCAGCCATTTTCCTACTTCGTAAAATAAAATTTGATGTGAAAATATTTATAAATTTAATAGAAATTTTTAGGGTCGATGTCTTGCACATGCGCAGATATCATCCATATGCTTAGCATTGTGCATTTCTATCCAGAGTTTCTTCACATCTGAAGCTTTCTGATGTTAAGAATCTCAGATTGCTGCAGTAAGCGAGGGATGCATGGCTTGTTAGATACAGTCGCATAATGATTTGCACTTCTTTTTCGTGATCTTGAGTTGAAGCCTGGAAGCAAAACGAATAATTTTATTTATTCAATATTTTTATATATTTTTATTTATAAATTTTCTCCGTGCTTATTCTATATTTACTACGAATTCCATCCATTTTCATACTTCCTAAAATAAAATTTGATGGGAAAATATCTATAAATTAAATAGAAATTTGAAGGGTCGATGTCTTGCACATGCGCAGATATCATCCGTATGCTTAGCATTGTGCATTTCGATCGAGATTTCCTTCACATCTGAAACTTTATTTATGGTGTTAAGAATCTAAGAATGCTCCGCTGCACGAGGGATGCGTGGCTTGGTAGATACAGTCGCATAATGATTTGCACTTCTTTTTCGTGGTCTTGAGTTGAAGCCTGGAAGCAAAACGAATAATTTTATTTATTCATTATTTTTATATATTTTTATTTATAACTTTTCTCCGTGCTTATTCTATATTTACTACGAATTCCATCCATTTTCATTCTTCCTAAAATAAAATTTGATTTGAAAATATCTATAAATTTAATAAAAATTTTAAGGGTCGATGTCTTGCACATGCGCAGATATCATCCGTATGCTTAGCATTGTGCATTTCGATCGAGATTTCCTTCACATCTGAAACTGTATTTATGGTGTTAAGAATCTAAGAATGTTCCGCTGCACGAGGGATGCGTGGCTTGGTAGATACAGTCGCATAATGATTTGCATTTCTTTTTCGTAGTCTTGAGTTGAAGCCTGGAAGCAAAACGAATAATTTTATTTATTCATTATTTTTATATATTTTTATTTATAAATTTTCTCCGTGCTTATTCTATATTTACTACGAATTCCATCCATTTTCATTCTTCCTAAAATAAAATTTGATGTGAAAATATCTATAAATTTAATAAAAATTTTAAGGGTCGATGTCTTGCACATGCGCAGATATCATCCGTATGCTTAGCATTGTGCATTTCGATCGAGATTTCCTTCACATCTGAAACTGTATTTATGGTGTTAAGAATCTAAGAATGCTCCGCTGCACGAGGGATGCGTGGCTTGGTAGATACAGTCGCATAATGATTTGCACTTCTTTTTCGTGGTCTTGAGTTGAAGCCTGGAAGCAAAACGAATAATTTTATTTATTCATTATTTTTATATATTTTTATTTATAAATTTTCTCCGTGCTTATTCTATATTTACTACGAATTCCATCCATTTTCATTCTTCCTAAAATAAAATTTGATGTGAAAATATCTATAAATTTAATAAAAATTTTAAGGGTCGATGTCTTGCACATGCGCAGATATCATCCGTATGCTTAGCATTGTGCATTTCGATCGAGATTTCCTTCACATCTGAAACTGTATTTATGGTGATAAGAATCTAAGAATGTTCCGCTGCACGAGGGATGCGTGGCTTGGTAGATACAGTCGCATAATGATTTGCACTTCTTTTTCGTGGTCTTGAGTTGAAACCTGGAAGCAAAACGAATAATTTTATTTATTCATTATTTTTATATATTTTTATTTATAAATTTTCTCCGTGCTTATTCTATATTTACTACGAATTCCATCCATTTTCATACTTCCTAAAATAAAATTTGGTGGGAAGATATCTATAAATTAAATAGAAATTTTAAGGGTCGATGTCTTGCACATGCGCAGATATCATCCATATGCTTAGCATTGTGCATTTCGATCGAGATTTCCTTCACATCTGAAACTTTATTTATGGTGTTAAAAATCTAAGATTCCTCCGCTGCACGAGGGATGCGTGGCTAAGTAGATACCGTCGCATAATGATTTGCACTTCTTTTTCGTGATCTTGAGTTGAAGCCTGGAAGCAAAACGAATAATTTTATTCATTCATTTTTTTTATATATTTTTATTTTTAACTTTTCTCCGTGCTTATTCTATATTTACTACGAATTCCATCCATTTTCATACTTCCTAAAATAAAATTTGGTGGGAAGATATCTATAAATTAAATAGAAATTTTAAGGGTCGATGTCTTGCACATGCGCAGATATCATCCGTATGCTTAGCATTGTGCATTTCGATCGAGATTTCCTTCACATCTGAAACTTTATTTATGGTGTTAAGAATCTAAGAATGCTCCGCTGCACGAGGGATGCGTGGCTTGGTAGATACAGTCGCATAATGATTTGCACTTCTTTTTCGTGATCTTGAGTTGAAGCCTGGAAGCAAAACGAATAATTTTATTCATTCATTTTTTTTATATATTTTTATTTTTAACTTTTCTCCGTGCTTATTCTATATTTACTACGAATTCCATCCATTTTCATACTTCCTAAAATAAAATTTGGTGGGAAGATATCTATAAATTAAATAGAAATTTTAAGGGTCGATGTCTTGCACATGCGCAGATATCATCCGTATGCTTAGCATTGTGCATTTCGATCGAGATTTCCTTCACATCTGAAACTTTATTTATGGTGTTAAAAATCTAAGATTCCTCCGCTGCACGAGGGATGCGTGGCTAAGTAGATACCGTCGCATAATGATTTGCACTTCTTTTTCGTGGTCTTGAGTTGAAGCCTGGAAGCAAAACGAATAATTTTATTTATTCATTATTTTTATATATTTTTATTTATAAATTTTCTCCGTGCTTATTCTATATTTACTACGAATTCCATCCATTTTCATACTTCCTAAAATAAAATTTGGTGGGAAAATATCTATAAATTAAATAGAAATTTTAAGGGTCGATGTCTTGCACATGCGCAGATATCATCCATATGCTTAGCATTGTGCATTTCGATCGAGATTTCCTTCACATCTGAAACTTTATTTATGGTGTTAAGAATCTAAGAATGCTCCGCTGCACGAGGGATGCGTGGCTTGGTAGATACAGTCGCATAATGATTTGCACTTCTTTTTCGTGATCTTGAGTTGAAGCCTGGAAGCAAAACGAATAATTTTATTCATTCATTTTTTTTATATATTTTTATTTTTAACTTTTCTCCGTGCTTATTCTATATTTACTACGAATTCCATCCATTTTCATACTTCCTAAAATAAAATTTGATGTGAAAATATCTATAAATTAAATAGAAATTTTTAGGGTCGATGTCTTGCACATGCGCAGATATCATCCATATGCTTAGCATTGTGCATTTCTATCCAGATTTTCTTCACATCTGAAAGTTTCTGATGTTAAGAATCTAAGATTGCTGTAGCAAGCGAGGGATGCATGGCTTGGTAGATAGTGTCGCGTGATGATTTGTGCTTGTTTTTCGTGGTCTGGGGTTCAAGCCAGGAAGCAAAACGAATAATTTTATTTATTCATTTTTTTTATATATTTTTATTTTTAACTTTTCTCCGTGCTTATTCTATATTTACTACGAATTCCAGCCATTTTCATACTTCGTAAAATAAAATTTGATGTGAAAATATTTATAAATTTAATAGAAATTTGAACGGTCGATGTCTTGCACATGCGGAGATATCATCCATATGCTTAGCATTGTGCATTTCGATCGAGATTTCCTTCACATCTGAAACTTTATTTATGGTGTTAAGAATCTAAGAATGCTCCGCTGCACGAGGGATGCGTGGCTTGGTAGATACAGTCGCATGATGATTTGCATTTCTTTTTCGTGGTCTTGAGTTCAAGCCTGGAAGCAAAACGAATAATTTTATTTATTCATTTTTTTATATATTTTTATTTTTAACTTTTCTCCGTGCTTATTCTATATTTACTACGAATTCCATCCATTTTCATACTTCGTAAAATAAAATTTGATGTGAAAATATTTATAAATTTAATAGAAATTTGAAGGGTCGATGTCTTGCACATGCGGAGATAAGATCCATATGCATTGTGCATTTCGATCCAGATTGCCTTCACATCTGAAACTTTATTTATGGTGTTAAGAATCTAAGATTGATGCAGTAGGCGAGGGGTGCATGGCTTGGTAGATAGAGTCGCATGATGATTTGCACTTCTTTTTCGTGGTCTTGAGTTCAAGCCTGGAAGCAAAACGAATAATTTTATTTATTCATTTTTTTATATATTTTTATTTTTAACTTTTCTCCGTGCTTATGCTATATTTACTACGAATTCCATCCATTTTCATACTTCCTAAAATAAAATTTGATGTGAAAATATTTATAAATTTAATAGAAATTTGAACGGTCGATGTCTTGCACATGCGGAGATATCATCCATATGCTTAGCATTGTGCATTTCGATCGAGATTTCCTTCACATCTGAAACTTTATTTATGGTGTTAAGAATCTAAGAATGCTCCGCTGCACGAGGGATGCGTGGCTTGGTAGATACAGTCGCATGATGATTTGCATTTCTTTTTCGTGGTCTTGAGTTCAAGCCTGGAAGCAAAAGGAATAATTTTATTTATTCATTTTTTTATATATTTTTATTTTTAACATTTCTCCGTGCTTATTCTATATTTACTACGAATTCCATCCATTTTCATACTTCGTAAAATAAAATTTGATGTGAAAATATTTATAAATTTAATAGAAATTTGAACGGTCGATGTCTTGCACATGCGGAGATATCATCCATATGCTTAGCATTGTGCATTTCGATCGAGATTTCCTTCACATCTGAAACTTTATTTATGGTGTTAAGAATCTAAGAATGCTCCGCTGCACGAGGGATGCGTGGCTTGGTAGATACAGTCGCATGATGATTTGCATTTCTTTTTCGTGGTCTTGAGTTCAAGCCTGGAAGCAAAAGGAATAATTTTATTTATTCATTTTTTTATATATTTTTATTTTTAACTTTTCTCCGTGCTTATTCTATATTTACTACGAATTCCATCCATTTTCATACTTCGTAAAATAAAATTTGATGTGAAAATATTTATAAATTTAATAGAAATTTGAACGGTCGATGTCTTGCACATGCGGAGATATCATCCATATGCTTAGCATTGTGCATTTCGATCGAGATTTCCTTCACATCTGAAACTTTATTTATGGTGTTAAGAATCTAAGAATGCTCCGCTGCACGAGGGATGCGTGGCTTGGTAGATACAGTCGCAGGATGATTTGCATTTCTTTTTCGTGGTCTTGAGTTCAAGCCTGGAAGCAAAAGGAATAATTTTATTTATTCATTTTTTTATATATTTTTATTTTTAACTTTTCTCCGTGCTTATTCTATATTTACTACGAATTCCATCCATTTTCATACTTCGTAAAATAAAATTTGATGTGAAAATATTTATAAATTTAATAGAAATTTGAAGGGTCGATGTCTTGCACATGCGGAGATAACATCCATATGCATTGTGCATTTCGATCCAGATTGCCTTCACATCTGAAACTTTATTTATGGTGTTAAGAATCTAAGATTGCTGCAGTAGGCGAAGAGTGCATGGCTTGGTAGATAGAGTCGCATGATGATTTGCACTTCTATTTAGTGGTCTTGAGTTCAAGCCTGGAAGCAAAACGAATAATTTTATTTATTCATTTTTTTATATATTTTTATTTTTAACTTTTCTCCGTGCTTATTCTATATTTACTACGAATTCCAGCCATTTTCATACTTCGTAAAATAAAATTTGATGTGAAAATATTTATAAATTTATAGAAATTTGAAGGGTCGATGTCTTGTACATGCGGAGATATCATCCATATGCATTGTGCATTTCGATCCAGATTGCCTTCACATCTGAAACTTTATTTATGGTGTTAAGAATCTAAGATTGTGGAATAGGCGAGGGTTGCGTGGCTAAGTAGATACCGTCGCATAATGATTTGCACTTCTTTTTCGTGGTCTTGAGTTCGAGCCTGGAAGCAAAACGAATAATTTTATTTATTCATTATTTTTATATATTTTTATTTATAAATTTTCTCTGTGCTTATTCTATATTTACTACGAATTCCATCCATTTTAATACTTCCTAAAATAAAATTTGATGTGAAAATATCTAAAAATTAAATAGAAATTTTTAGGGTCGATGTCTTGCACATGCGCAGATATCATCCATATGCTTAGCATTGTGCATTTCGATCGAGATTTCCTTCACATCTGAAACTTTATTTATGGTGTTAAGAATCTAAGAATGCTCTGCTGCACGAGGGATGCGTGGCTTGGTAGATACAGTCGAATAATGATTTGCACTTCTTTTTCGTGGTCTTGAGTTCGAGCCTGGAAGCAAAACAAAAATATTTATTTATTCATTTTTTTATATATTTTTATTTTTAACTTTTCTCCGTGCTTATTCTATATTTACACTGAATTCCAGCCATTTTCATACTTCGTAAAATAAAATTTGATGTGAAAATATTTATAAATTTAATAGAAATTTGAAGGGTCGATGTCTTGCACATGCGGAGATATCATCCATATGCTTAGCATTGTGCATTTCGATCGAAATTTCCTTCACATCTGATTTTTATTTATGGTGTTAAGAATCTAAGAATGCTCCGGTGCACGAGGGATGCGTGGCTTGGTAGATACAGTCGCATAATGATTTGCACTTCTTTTTCGTGGTCTTGAGTTCGAGCCTGGAAGCAAAACGAATAATTTTATTTATTCATTTTTTTATATATATTTTTATTTTTAACTTTCTCCGTGCTTATTCTATATTTACTACGAATTAAATCCATTTTCATACTTCCTAAAATAAAATTTGATGTGAAAATATCTATAAATTAAATAGAAATTTTTAGGGTCGATGTCTTGCACATGCGCAGATATCATCCATATGCTTAGCATTGTGCATTTCTATCCAGATTTTCTTCACATCTGAAACTTTCTGATGTTAAGAATCTAAGATTGCTGCAGTAGGCGAGGGGTGCATGGCTTGGTAGATAGAGTCGCATGATGATTTGCACTTCTATTTAGTGGTCTTGAGTTCAAGCCTGGAAGCAAAACGAATAATTTTTTTTTTATATATTTTTATTTTTAACTTTTCTCCGTGCTTATTCTATATTTACTACGAATTCCAGCCATTTTCATACTTCGTAAAATAAAATTTGATGTGAAAATATTTATAAATTTAATAGAAATTTGAAGGGTAGATGTCTTGCACATGCGGAGATAACATCCATATGCATTGTGCATTTCGATCCAGATTGCCTTCACATCTGAAACTTTATTTATGGTGTTAAGAATCTAAGATTGCTGCAGTAGGCGAGGAGTGCAAGGCTTGGTAGATAGAGTCGCATGATGATTTGCACTTCTAATTAGTGGTCTTGAGTTCAAGCCTGGAAGCAAAACGAATAATTTTATTTATTCATTTTTTTATATATTTTTATTTTTAACTTTTCTCCGTGCTTATTCTATATTTACTACGAATTCCAGCCATTTTCATACTTCGTAAAATAAAATTTGATGTGAAAATATTTATAAATTTATAGAAATTTGAAGGGTCGATGTCTTGTACATGCGGAGATATCATCCATATGCATTGTGCATTTCGATCCAGATTGCCTTCACATCTGAAACTTTATTTATGGTGTTAAGAATCTAAGATTGCTGGAATAGGCGAGGGGTGCGTGGCTAAGTAGATACCGTCGCATAATGATTTGCACTTCTTTTTCGTGGTCTTGAGTTCGAGCCTGGAAGCAAAACGAATAATTTTATTTATTCATTATTTTTATATATTTTTATTTATAAATTTTCTCCGTGCTTATTCTATATTTACTACGAATTCCATCCATTTTCATACTTCCTAAAATAATATTTGATGTGAAAATATCAAAAAATTAAATAGAAATTTTTAGGGTCGATGTCTTGCACATGCGCAGATATCATCCATATGCTTAGCATTGTGCATTTCGATCGAGATTTCCTTCACATCTGAAACTTTATTTATGGTGTTAAGAATCTAAGAATGCTCCGCTGCACGAGGGATGCGTGGCTTGGTAGATACAGTCGCATGATGATTTGCATTTCTTTTTCGTGGTCTTGAGTTCAAGCCTGGAAGCAAAAGGAATAATTTTATTTATTCATTTTTTTATATATTTTTATTTTTAACTTTTCTCCGTGCTTATTCTATATTTACTACGAATTCCATCCATTTTCATACTTCGTAAAATAAAATTTGATGTAAAAAAATTTATAAATTTAATAGAAATTTGAAGTGTCGATGTCTTGCACATGCGGAGATAACATCCATATGCATTGTGCATTTCGATCCAGATTGCCTTCACATCTGAAACTTTATTTATGGTGTTAAGAATCTAAGATTGCTGCAGTAGGCGAGGAGTGCATGGCTTGGTAGATAGAGTCGCATGATGATTTGCACTTCTATTTAGTGGTCTTGAGTTCAAGCCTGGAAGCAAAACGAATAATTTTATTTATTCATTTTTTTATATATTTTTATTTTTAACTTTTCTCCGTGCTTATTCTATATTTACTACGAATTCCAGCCATTTTCATACTTCGTAAAATAAAATTTGATGTGAAAATATTTATAAATTTATAGAAATTTGAAGGGTCGATGTCTTGTACATGCGGAGATATCATCCATATGCATTGTGCATTTCGATCCAGATTGCCTTCACATCTGAAACTTTATTTATGGTGTTAAGAATCTAAGATTGCTGGAATAGGCGAGGAGTGCATGGCTTGGTAGATAGAGTCGCATGATGATTTGCACTTCTTTTTCGTGGTCTTGAGTTCGAGCCTGGAAGCAAAACGAATAATTTTATTTATTCATTATTTTTATATATTTTTATTTATAAATTTTCTCTGTGCTTATTCTATATTTACTACGAATTCCATCCATTTTAATACTTCCTAAAATAAAATTTGATGTGAAAATATCTAAAAATTAAATAGAAATTTTTAGGGTCGATGTCTTGCACATGCGCAGATATCATCCATATGCTTAGCATTGTGCATTTCGATCGAGATTTCCTTCACATCTGAAACTTTATTTATGGTGTTAAGAATCTAAGAATGCTCTGCTGCACGAGGGATGCGTGGCTTGGTAGATACAGTCGAATAATGATTTGCACTTCTTTTTCGTGGTCTTGAGTTCGAGCCTGGAAGCAAAACAAAAATATTTATTTATTCATTTTTTTATATATTTTTATTTTTAACTTTTCTCCGTGCTTATTCTATATTTACACTGAATTCCAGCCATTTTCATACTTCGTAAAATAAAATTTGATGTGAAAATATTTATAAATTTAATAGAAATTTGAAGGGTCGATGTCTTGCACATGCGGAGATATCATCCATATGCTTAGCATTGTGCATTTCGATCGAGATTTCCTTCACATCTGAAACTTTATTTATGGTGTTAAGAATCTAAGAATGCTCCGGTGCACGAGGGATGCGTGGCTTGGTAGATACAGTCGCATAATGATTTGCACTTCTTTTTCGTGGTCTTGAGTGCGAGCCTGGAATCAAAACGAATAATTTTATTGATTCATTTTTTTATATATATTTTTATTTTTAACTTTCTCCGTGCTTATTCTATATTTACTACGAATTAAATCCATTTTCATACTTCCTAAAATAAAATTTGATGTGAAAATATCTATAAATTAAATAGAAATTTTTAGGGTCGATGTCTTGCACATGCGCAGATATCATCCATATGCTTAGCATTGTGCATTTCTATCCAGATTTTCTTCACATCTGAAACTTTCTGATGTTAAGAATCTAAGATTGCTGCAGTAAGCGAGGGGTGCATGGCTTGGTAGATAGAGTCGCATGGTGATTTGCACTTCTTTTTAGTGGTCTTGAGTTCAAGCCTGGAAGCAAAACGAATAATTTTATTTATTCATTTTTTTATATATTTTTATTTTTAACTTTTCTCCGTGCTTATTCTATATTTACTACGAATTCCAGCCATTTTCATACTTCGTAAAATAAAATTTGATGTGAAAATATTTATAAATTTATAGAAATTTGAAGGGTCGATGTCTTGTACATGCGGAGATATCATCCATATGCATTGTGCATTTCGATCCAGATTGCCTTCACATCTGAAACTTTATTTATGGTGTTAAGAATCTAAGATTGCTGGAATAGGCGAGGGTTGCGTGGCTAAGTAGATACCGTCGCATAATGATTTGCACTTCTTTTTCGTGGTCTTGAGTTCGAGCCTGGAAGCAAAACGAATAATTTTATTTATTCATTATTTTTATATATTTTTATTTATAAATTTTCTCCGTGCTTATTCTATATTTACTACGAATTCCATCCATTTTAATACTTCCTAAAATAAAATTTGATGTGAAAATATCTAAAAATTAAATAGAAATTTTTAGGGTCGATGTCTTGCACATGCGCAGATATCATCCATATGCTTAGCATTGTGCATTTCGATCGAGATTTCCTTCACATCTGAAACTTTATTTATGGTGTTAAGAATCTAAGAATGCTCTGCTGCACGAGGGATGCGTGGCTTGGTAGATACAGTCGAATAATGATTTGCACTTCTTTTTCGTGGTCTTGAGTTCGAGCCTGGAAGCAAAACAAAAATATTTATTTATTCATTTTTTTATATATTTTTATTTTTAACTTTTCTCCGTGCTTATTCTATATTTACACTGAATTCCAGCCATTTTCATACTTCGTAAAATAAAATTTGATGTGAAAATATTTATAAATTTAATAGAAATTTGAAGGGTCGATGTCTTGCACATGCGGAGATATCATCCATATGCTTAGCATTGTGCATTTCGATCGAGATTTCCTTCACATCTGAAACTTTATTTATGGTGTTAAGAATCTAAGAATGCTCCGGTGCACGAGGGATGCGTGGCTTGGTAGATACAGTCGCATAATGATTTGCACTTCTTTTTCGTGGTCTTGAGTTCGAGCCTGGAATCAAAACGAATAATTTTATTTATTCATTTTTTTATATATATTTTTATTTTTAACTTTCTCCGTGCTTATTCTATATTTACTACGAATTAAATCCATTTTCATACTTCCTAAAATAAAATTTGATGTGAAAATATCTATAAATTAAATAGAAATTTTTAGGGTCGATGTCTTGCACATGCGCAGATATCATCCATATGCTTAGCATTGTGCATTTCTATCCAGATTTTCTTCACATCTGAAACTTTCTGATGTTAAGAATCTAAGATTGCTGCAGTAAGCGAGGGGTGCATGGCTTGGTAGATAGAGTCGCATGGTGATTTGCACTTCTTTTTAGTGGTCTTGAGTTCAAGCCTGGAAGCAAAACGAATAATTTTATTTATTCATTTTTTTATATATTTTTATTTTTAACTTTTCTCCGTGCTTATTCTATATTTACTACGAATTCCAGCCATTTTCATACTTCGTAAAATAAAATTTGATGTGAAAATATTTATAAATTTATAGAAATTTGAAGGGTCGATGTCTTGTACATGCGGAGATATCATCCATATGCATTGTGCATTTCGATCCAGATTGCCTTCACATCTGAAACTTTATTTATGGTGTTAAGAATCTAAGATTGCTGGAATAGGCGAGGGTTGCGTGGCTAAGTAGATACCGTCGCATAATGATTTGCACTTCTTTTTCGTGGTCTTGAGTTCGAGCCTGGAAGCAAAACGAATAATTTTATTTATTCATTATTTTTAAATATTTTTATTTATAAATTTTCTCCGTGCTTATTCTATATTTACTACGAATTCCATCCATTTTCATACTTCCTAAAATAAAATTTGATGTGAAAATATCTAAAAATTAAATAGAAATTTTTAGGGTCGATGTCTTGCACATGCGCAGATATCATCCATATGCTTAGCATTGTGCATTTCGATCGAGATTTCCTTCACATCTGAAACTTTATTTATGGTGTTAAGAATCTAAGAATGCTCTGCTGCACGAGGGATGCGTGGCTTGGTAGATACAGTCGAATAATGATTTGCACTTCTTTTTCGTGGTCTTGAGTTCGAGCCTGGAAGCAAAACAAAAAATATTTATTTATTCATTTTTTTATATATTTTTATTTTTAACTTTTCTCCGTGCTTATTCTATATTTACACTGAATTCCAGCCATTTTCATACTTCGTAAAATAAAATTTGATGTGAAAATATTTATAAATTTAATAGAAATTTGAAGGGTCGATGTCTTGCACATGCGGAGATATCATCCATATGCTTAGCATTGTGCATTTCGATCGAGATTTCCTTCACATCTGAAACTTTATTTATGGTGTTAAGAATCTAAGAATGCTCCGGTGCACGAGGGATGCGTGGCTTGGTAGATACAGTCGCATAATGATTTGCACTTCTTTTTCGTGGTCTTGATTTCGAGCCTGGAAGCAAAACGAATAATTTTATTTATTCATTTTTTTATATATATTTTTATTTTTAACTTTCTCCGTGCTTATTCTATATTTACTAAGAATTAAATCCATTTTCATACTTCCTAAAAAAAAAATTTGATGTGAAAATATCTATAAATTAAATAGAAATTTTTAGGGTCGATGTCTTGCACATGCGCAGATATCATCCATATGCTTAGCATTGTGCATTTCTATCCAGATTTTCTTCACATCTGAAACTTTCTGATGTTAAGAATCTAAGATTGCTGCAGTAGGCGAGGGGTGCATGGCTTGGTAGATAGAGTCGCATGGTGATTTGCACTTCTATTTAGTGGTCTTGAGTTCAAGCCTGGAAGCAAAACGAATAATTTTATTTATTCATTTTTTTATATATTTTTATTTTTAACTTTTCTCCGTGCTTATTCTATATTTACTACGAATTCCAGCCATTTTCATACTTCGTAAAATAAAATTTGATGTGAAAATATTTATAAATTTATAGAAATTTGAAGGGTCGATGTCTTGTACATGCGGAGATATCATCCATATGCATTGTGCATTTCGATCCAGATTGCCTTCACATCTGAAACTTTATTTATGGTGTTAAGAATCTAAGATTGCTGGAATAGGCGAGGGTTGCGTGGCTAAGTAGATACCGTCGCATAATGATTTGCTCTTCTTTTTCGTGGTCTTGAGTTCGAGCCTGGAAGCAAAACGAATAATTTTATTTATTCATTATTTTTATATATTTTTATTTATAAATTTTCTCCGTGCTTATTCTATATTTACTACGAATTCCATCCATTTTCATACTTCCTAAAATAAAATTTGATGTGAAAATATCTAAAAATTAAATAGAAATTTTTAGGGTCGATGTCTTGCACATGCGCAGATATCATCCATATGCTTAGCATTGTGCATTTCGATCGAGATTTCCTTCACATCTGAAACTTTATTTATGGTGTTAAGAATCTAAGAATGCTCTGCTGCACGAGGGATGCGTGGCTTGGTAGATACAGTCGAATAATGATTTGCACTTCTTTTTCGTGGTCTTGAGTTCGAGCCTGGAAGCAAAACAAAAATATTTATTTATTCATTTTTTTATATATTTTTATTTTTAACTTTTCTCCGTGCTTATTCTATATTTACACTGAATTCCAGCCATTTTCATACTTCGTAAAATAAAATTTGATGTGAAAATATTTATAAATTTAATAGAAATTTGAAGGGTCGATGTCTTGCACATGCGGAGATATCATCCATATGCTTAGCATTGTGCATTTCGATCGAGATTTCCTTCACATCTGAAACTTTATTTATGGTGTTAAGAATCTAAGAATGCTCCGGTGCACGAGGGATGCGTGGCTTGGTAGATACAGTCGCATAATGATTTGCACTTCTTTTTCGTGGTCTTGAGTTCGAGCCTGGAAGCAAAACGAATAATTTTATTTATTCATTTTTTTATATATATTTTTATTTTTAACTTTCTCCGTGCTTATTCTATATTTACTACGAATTAAATCCATTTTCATACTTCCTAAAATAAAATTTGATGTGAAAATATCTATAAATTAAATAGAAATTTTTATGGTCGATGTCTTGCACATGCGCAGATATCATCCATATGCTTAGCATTGTGCATTTCTATCCAGATTTTCTTCACATCTGAAACTTTCTGATGTTAAGAATCTAAGATTGCTGCAGTAGGCGAGGGGTGCATGGCTTGGTAGATAGAGTCACATGATGATTTGCACTTCTATTTAGTGGTCTTGAGTTCAAGCCTGGAAGCAAAACGAATAATTTTTTTTTTTTTATATATTTTTATTTTTAACTTTTCTCCGTGCTTATTCTATATTTACTACGAATTCCAGCCATTTTCATACTTCGTAAAATGAAATTTGATGTGAAAATATTTATAAATTTATAGAAATTTGAAGGGTCGATGTCTTGTACATGCGGAGATATCATCCATATGCATTGTGCATTTCGATCCAGATTGCCTTCACATCTGAAACTTTATTTATGGTTTAAGAATCTAAGATTGCTGGAGTAGGCGAGGGTTGCGTGGCTAAGTAGATACCGTCGCATAATGATTTGCACTTCTTTTTCGTGGTCTTGAGTTCGAGCCTGGAAGCAAAACGAATAATTTTATTTATTCATTATTTTTATATATTTTTATTTATAAATTTTCTCCGTGCTTATTCTATATTTACTACGAATTCCATCCATTTTCATACTTCCTAAAATAAAATTTGATGTGAAAATATCTAAAAATTAAATAGAAATTTTTAGGGTCGATGTCTTGCACATGCGCAGATATCATCCATATGCTTAGCATTGTGAATTTCGATCGAGATTTCCTTCACATCTGAAACTTTATTTATGGTGTTAAGAATCTAAGAATGCTCTTCTGCACGAGGCATGCGTGGTATGGTAGATACAGTCGAATAATGATTTGCACTTCTTTTTCGTGGTCTTGAGTTCGAGCCTGGAAGCAAAACGAAAATATTTATTTATTCATTTTTTTATAAATTTTTATTTTTAACTTTTCTCCGTGCTTATTCTATATTTACAACGAATTCCAGCCATTTTCATACTTCGTAAAATAAAATTTGATGTGAAAATATTTATAAATTTAATAGAAATTTGAAGGGTCGATGTCTTGCACATGCGGAGATATCATCCATATGCTTAGCATTGTGCATTTCGATCGAGATTTCCTTCACATCTGAAACTTTATTTATGGTGTTAAGAATCTAAGAATGCTCCGCTGCTCGAGGGATGCGTGGCTTGGTAGATACAGTCGCATAATGATTTGCACTTCTTTTTCGTGGTCTTGAGTTCGAGCCTGGAAGCAAAACGAATAATTTTATTTATTCATTTTTTTATATATATTTTTATTTTTAACTTTCTCCGTGCTTATTCTATATTTACTACGAATTAAATCCATTTTCATACTTCCTAAAATAAAATTTGATGGGAAAATATCTATAAATTAAATAGAAATTTTTAGGGTCGATTTCTTGCACATGCGCAGATATCATCCATATGCTTAGCATTGTGCATTTCTATCCAGATTTTCTTCACATCTGAAACTTTCTGATGTTAAGAATCTAAGATTGCTGCAGTAGGCGAGGGGTGCATGGCTTGGTAGATAGAGTCGCATGATGATTTGCACTTCTATTTAGTGGTCTTGAGTTCAAGCCTGGAAGCAAAACGAATAATTTTTTTTTTATATATTTTTATTTTTAACTTTTCTCCGTGCTTATTCTATATTTACTACGAATTCCAGCCATTTTCATACTTCGTAAAATAAAATTTGATGTGAAAATATTTATAAATTTATAGAAATTTGAAGGGTCGATGTCTTGTACATGCGGAGATATCATCCATATGCATTGTGCATTTCGATCCAGATTGCCTTCACATCTGAAACTTTATTTATGGTTTAAGAATCTAAGATTGCTGGAGTAGGCGAGGGTTGCGTGGCTAAGTAGATACCGTCGCATAATGATTTGCACTTCTTTTTCGTGGTCTTGAGTTCGAGCCTGGAAGCAAAACGAATAATTTTATTTATTCATTATTTTTATATATTTTTATTTATAAATTTTCTCCGTGCTTATTCTATATTTACTACGAATTCCATCCATTTTCATACTTCCTAAAATAAAATTTGATGTAAAAATATCTAAAAATTAAATAGAAATTTTTAGGGTCGATGTCTTGCACATGCGCAGATATCATCCATATGCTTAGCATTGTGCATTTCGATCGAGATTTCCTTCCCATCTGAAACTTTATTTATGGTGTTAAGAATCTAAGAATGCTCTTCTGCACGAGGCATGCGTGGTATGGTAGATACAGTCGAATAATGATTTGCACTTCTTTTTCGTGGTCTTGAGTTCGAGCCTGGAAGCAAAACGAAAATATTTATTTATTCATTTTTTTATAAATTTTTATTTTTAACTTTTCTCCGTGCTTATTCTATATTTACAACGAATTCCAGCCATTTTCATACTTCGTAAAATAAAATTTGATGTGAAAATATTTATAAATTTAATAGAAATTTGAAGGGTCGATGTCTTGCACATGCGGAGATATCATCCATATGCTTAGCATTGTGCATTTCGATCGAGATTTCCTTCACATCTGAAACTTTATTTATGGTGTTAAGAATCTAAGAATGCTCCGCTGCTCGAGGGATGCGTGGCTTGGTAGATACAGTCGCATAATGATTTGCACTTCTTTTCCGTGGTCTTGAGTTCGAGCCTGGAAGCAAAACGAATAATTTTATTTAATCATTTTTTATATATATTTTTATTTTTAACTTTCTCCGTGCTTATTCTATATTTACTACGAATTAAATCCATTTTCATACTTCCTAAAATAAAATTTGATGGGAAAATATCTATAAATTAAATAGAAATTTTTAGGGTCGATGTCTTGCACATGCGCAGATATCATCCATATGCTTAGCATTGTGCATTTCTATCCAGATTTTCTTCACATCTGAAACTTTCTGATGTTAAGAATCTAAGATTGCTGCAGTAGGCGAGGGGTGCATGGCTTGGTAGATAGAGTCGCATGATGATTTGCACTTCTATTTAGTGGTCTTGAGTTCAAGCCTGGAAGCAAAACGAATAATTTTTTTTTTTTATATATTTTTATTTTTAACTTTTCTCCGTGCTTATTCTATATTTACTACGAATTCCAGCCATTTTCATACTTCGTAAAATAAAATTTGATGTGAAAATATTTATAAATTTATAGAAATTTGAAGGGTCGATGTCTTGTACATGCGGAGATATCATCCATATGCATTGTGCATTTCGATCCAGATTGCCTTCACATCTGAAACTTTATTTATGGTTTAAGAATCTAAGATTGCTGGAGTAGGCGAGGGTTGCGTGGCTAAGTAGATACCGTCGCATAATGATTTGCACTTCTTTTTCGTGGTCTTGAGTTCGAGCCTGGAAGCAAAACGAATAATTTTATTTATTCATTATTTTTATATATTTTTATTTATAAATTTTCTCCGTGCTTATTCTATATTTACTACGAATTCCATCCATTTTCATACTTCCTAAAATAAAATTTGATGTGAAAATATCTAAAAATTAAATAGAAATTTTTAGGGTCGATGTCTTGCACATGCGCAGATATCATCCATATGCTTAGCATTGTGCATTTCGATCGAGATTTCCTTCACATCTGAAACTTTATTTATGGTGTTAAGAATCTAAGAATGCTCTTCTGCACGAGGGATGCGTGGTATGGTAGATACAGTCGAATAATGATTTGCACTTCTTTTTCGTGGTCTTGAGTTCGAGCCTGGAAGCAAAACGAAAATATTTATTTATTCATTTTTTTATATATTTTTATTTTTAACTTTTCTCCGTGCTTATTCTATATTTACAACGAATTCCAGCCATTTTCATACTTCGTAAAATAAAATTTGATGTGAAAATATTTATAAATTTAATAGAAATTTGAAGGGTCGATGTCTTGCACATGCGGAGATATCATCCATATGCTTAGCATTGTGCATTTCGATCGAGATTTCCTTCACATCTGAAACTTTATTTATGGTTTTAAGAATCTAAGAATGCTCCGCTGCACGAGGGATGCGTGGCTTGGTAGATACAGTCGCATAATGATTTGCACTTCTTTTTCGTGGTCTTGAGTTCGAGCCTGGAAGCAAAACGAATAATTTTATTTATTCATTTTTTTTATATATTTTTATTTTTAACTTTTCTCCGTGCTTATTCTATATTTACTACGAATTCCATCCATTTTCATACTTCCTAAAATAAAATTTGATGTGAAAATATCTATAAATTAAATAGAAATTTTTAGGGTCGATGTCTTGCACATGCGCAGATATCATCCATATGCTTAGCATTGTGCCTTTCTATCCAGATTTTCTTCACATCTGAAACTTTCTGATGTTAAGAATCTAAGATTGCTGCAGTAGCCGAGGGGTGCATGGCTTGGTAGATAGAGTCGCATGATGATTTGCACTTCTATTTAGTGGTCTTGAATTCAAGCCTGGAAGCAAAACGAATATTTTTTTTTTATATATTTTTATTTTTAACTTTTCTCCGTGCTTATTCTATATTTACTACGAATTCCAGAAATTTTCATACTTCGTAATATAAAATTTGATGTGAAAATATTTATAAATTTATAGAAATTTGAAGGGTCGATGTCTTGTACATGCGGAGATATCATCCATATGCATTGTGCATTTCGATCCAGATTGCCTTCACATCTGAAACTTTATTTATGGTGTTAAGAATCTAAGATTGCTGGAGTAGGCGAGGGTTGCGTGGCTAAGTAGATACCGTCGCGTAATGATTTGCACTTCTTTTTCGTGGTCTTGATTTCGAGCCTGGAAGCAAAACGAATAATATTATTTATTCATTTTTTATATATATTTTTATTTTTAACTTTTCTCCGTGCTTATTCTATATTTACTACGAATTCCATCCATTTTCATACTTCCTAAAATAAAATTTGATGTGAAAATATCTATAAATTAAATAGAAATTTTTAGGGTCGATGTCTTGCACATGCGCAGATATCATCCATATGCTTAGCATTGTGCATTTCTATCCAGATTTTCTTCACATCTGAAACTTTCTGATGTTAAGAATCTAAGATTGCTGTAGTAAGCGAGGGATGCATGGCTTGGTAGATAGAGTCGCGTGATGATTTGTGCTTGTTTTTCGTGGTCTGGGGTTCAAGCCAGGAAGCAAAACGAATAATTTTATTTATTCATTATTTTTATATATTTTTATTTATAACTTTTCTCCGTGCTTATTCTATATTTACTACGAATTCCATCCATTTTCATACTTCCTAAAATAAAATTTGACGTGAAAATATGTATAAATTTAATAGAAATTTTAAAGGTCGATGTCTTGCACATGCGCAAATATCATCCATATGCTTAGCATTGTGCATTCCGATCCAGATTTGTTTCACATCTGAAACTTTATTTATGGTGTTAAGTATCTAATATTGCTGCAGTAAACGAGGGATGCATGGCTTGGTAGATCGAGTCGCATGATGATTTGCACTTCTTTTTCGTGGTCTTGAGATCGAGCCTGGAAGCAAAACGAATAATTTTATTTATTCATTATTTTTATATATTTTTATTTATAAATTTTCTCCGTGCTAATTCTATATTTACTACGAATTCCATCCATTTTCATACTTCCTAAAATAAAATTTGATGTGAAAATATGTATAAATTTAATAGAAATTTTAAGGTTCGATGCCTTGCACATGCGCAGATATCATCCATATGCTTAGCATTGTGCATTTCGATCCAGATTTCCTTCACATCTGAAACTTTATTTATGGTGTTAAGAATCTAAGAATGCTCCGTTGCAAGAGGGCTGCGTGGCTTATTAGATACAGTCGAATAATGATTTGCACTTCTTGTTCGTGGTCTTGAGTTCGAGCCTGGAAGCAAAACGAAAAATTTTATTTATTCATTATTTTTATATATTTTTATTTATAACTTTTCTCCGTGCTTATTCTATATTTACTACGAATTTCATCAATTTTCATACTTCCTAAAATAAAATTTGATGTGAAAATATGTATAAATTTAATAGAAATTTTAAGGTTCGATGCCTTGCACATGCGCAGATATCATCCATATGCTTAGCATTTTGCATTTCGATCCAGATTTCCTTCACGTCTGAAACTTTATTTATGGTGTTAAGAATCTGAGATTGCTGCAGTAAACGAGGGATGCATGGTTTGGTAGATACAGTCTCATAATGATTTGCACTTGTTTTTCGTGGTCTTGAGTTCAAGCCTGGAAGCAAAACGAATATTTTTATTTATTCATTTTTTTATATATTTTTATTTATAATTTTTCTCCGGGTTTATTCTATATTTACTACGAATTTCATCAATTTTCATACTTCCTAAAATTTAATTTGATGTGAAAATATGTATAAATTTAATAGAAATTTTAAGGTTCGATGCCTTGCACATGCGCAGATATCATCCATATGCTTAGCATTGTGCATTTCGATCCAGATTTCCTTCACATCTGAAACTTTATTTATGGTGTTAAGATTCTAAGAATGCTCCGCTGCACGAGGGATGCGTGGCTTGGTAGATAGAGTCGCATAAAGATTTGCACTTTTTTTCGTGGTCTTGAGTTCGAGCCAGGAAGCAAAACGAATAATTTTATTTATTCATTATTTTTATATATTTTTATTTATAACTTTTCTCCGAGCTTATTCTATATTTACTACGAATTCCATCCATTTTCATAATTCCTAAAATAAAATTTGATGTGAAAATATGTATAAATTTAATAGAAATTTTAAGGTTCGATGCCTTGCACATGCGCAGATATCATCCATATGCTTAGCATTGTGCATTTCGATCCAGATTTCCTTCACGTCTGAAATTTTATTTATGGTGTTAAGAATCTAAAATTGCTGCAATAAGCGAGGGATGCATGGCTTGGTAGATAGAGTCGCATAAAGATTTGCAATTTTTTTTCGTGGTCGAACTCAAGTTCGAACCTGGAAGCAAAACGAATAATTTTATTTATTCATTATTTTTATATATTTTTATTTATAACTTTTATCCGTGCTTATTCTATATTTACTACGAATTCCATCCATTTCCATACTTCCTAAAATAAAATTTGATGTGAAAATATCTAAAAATTTTAAGTGTCGATGTCTTGCACATGCGCAGATATCATCCATATGCTTAGCATTGTGCATTTCGATCCAGATTTCCTTCACATCTGAAACTTTATTTATGGTGTTAAGAATCTGAGATTGCTGCAGTAAGCGAGGGATGCATGGCTTGGTAGATAGAGTCGCATAAAGATTTGCGCTTTTTTTCGTGGTCTTGAGTTCCAGCCTGGAAGCAAAACGAATAATTTTATTTATTCATTTTATTTATATATTTTTATTTTTAACTTTTCTCCGTGCTTATTCTATATTTACTACGAATTCCAGCCATTTTCATACTTCGTAAAATAAAATTTGATGTGAAAATATTTATAAATTTAATAGAAATTTTTAGGGTCGATGTCTTGCACATGCGCAGATATCATCCATATGCTTAGCATTGTGCATTTCTATCCAGATTTTCTTCACATCTGAAACTTTCTGATGTTAAGAATCTAAGATTGCTGCAGTAGGCGAGGGGTGCATGGCTTGGTAGATAGAGTCGCATGATGATTTGCACTTCTATTTAGTGGTCTTGAGTTCAAGCCTGGAAGCAAAACGAATAATTTTTTTTTTATATATTTTTATTTTTAACTTTTCTCCGTGCTTATTCTATATTTACTACGAATTCCAGCCATTTTCATACTTCGTAAAATAAAATTTGATGTGAAAATATTTATAAATTTATAGAAATTTGAAGGGTCGATGTCTTGTACATGCGGAGATATCATCCATATGCATTGTGCATTTCGATCCAGATTGCCTTCACATCTGAAACTTTATTTATGGTTTAAGAATCTAAGATTGCTGGAGTAGGCGAGGGTTGCGTGGCTAAGTAGATACCGTCGCATAATGATTTGCACTTCTTTTTCGTGGTCTTGAGTTCGAGCATGGAAGCAAAACGAATAATTTTATTTATTCATTATTTTTATATATTTTTATTTATAAATTTTCTCCGTGCTTATTCTATATTTACTACGAATTCCATCCATTTTCATACTTCCTAAAATAAAATTTGATGTGAAAATATCTAAAAATTAAATAGAAATTTTTAGGGTCGATGTCTTGCACATGCGCAGATATCATCCATATGCTTAGCATTGTGCATTTCGATCGAGATTTCCTTCACATCTGAAACTTTATTTATGGTGTTAAGAATCTAAGAATGCTCTTCTGCACGAGGCATGCGTGTTATGGTAGATACAGTCGAATAATGATTTGCACTTCTTTTTCGTGGTCTTGAGTTCGAGCCTGGAAGCAAAACGAAAATATTTATTTATTCATTTTTTTATAAATTTTTATTTTTAACTTTTCTCCGTGCTTATTCTATATTTACAACGAATTCCAGCCATTTTCATACTTCGTAAAATAAAATTTGATGTGAAAATATTTATAAATTTAATAGAAATTTGAAGGGTCGATGTCTTGCACATGCGGAGATATCATCCATATGCTTAGCATTGTGCATTTCGATCGAGATTTCCTTCACATCTGAAACTTTATTTATGGTGTTAAGAATCTAAGAATGCTCCGCTGCACGAGGGATGCGTGGCTTGGTAGATACAGTCGCATAATGATTTGCACTTCTTTTTCGTGGTCTTGAGTTCGAGCCTGGAAGCAAAACGAATAATTTTATTTATTCATTTTTTTATATATTTTTATTTTTAACTTTTCTCCGTGCTTATTCTATATTTACTACGAATTCCATCCATTTTCATACTTCCTAAAATAAAATTTGATGTGAAAATATCTATAAATTAAATAGAAATTTTTAGGGTCGATGTCTTGCACATGCGCAGATATCATCCATATGCTTAGCATTTTGCCTTTCTATCCAGATTTTCTTCACATCTGAAACTTTCTGATGTTAAGAATCTAAGATTGCTGCAGTAGGCGAGGGGTGCATGGCTTGGTAGATAGAGTCGCATGATGATTTGCACTTCTATTTAATGGTCTTGAATTCAAGCCTAGAAGCAAAACGAATATTTTTTTTTTTTTTATATATTTTTATTTTTAACTTTTCTCCGTGCTTATTCTATATTTATTACGAATTCCAGAAATTTTCATACTTCGTAATATAAAATTTGATGTGAAAATATTTATAAATTTATAGAAATTTGAAGGGTCGATGTCTTGTACATGCGGAGATATCATCCATATGCATTGTGCATTTCGATCCAGATTGCCTTCACATCTGAAACTTTATTTATGGTGTTAAGAATCTAAGATTGCTGGAGTAGGCGAGGGTTGCGTGGCTAAGTAGATACCGTCGCGTAATGATTTGCACTTCTTTTTCGTGGTCTTGATTTCGAGCCTGGAAGCAAAACAAATAATATTATTTATTCATTTTTTATATATATTTTTATTTTTAACTTTTCTCCGTGCTTATTCTATATTTACTACGAATTCCATCCATTTTCATACTTCCTAAAATAAAATTTGATGTGAAAATATCTATAAATTAAATAGAAATTTTTAGGGTCGATGTCTTGCACATGCGCAGATATCATCCATATGCTTAGCATTGTGCATTTCGATCCAGATTTGTTTCACATCTGAAACTTTATTTATGGTGTTAAGTATCTAATATTGCTGCATGAAAAGAGGGATGCATGGCTTGGTAGATCGAGTCGCATGATGATTTGCACTTCTTTTTCGTGGTCTTGAGATCGAGCCTGGAAGCAAAACGAATAATTTTATTTATTCATTATTTTTATATATTTTTATTTATAAATTTTCTCCGTGCTAATTCTATATTTACTACGAATTCCATCCATTTTCATACTTCCTAAAATAAAATTTGATGTGAAAATATGTATAAATTTAATAGAAATTTTAAGGTTCGATGCCTTGCACATGCGCAGATATCATCCATATGCTTAGCATTGTGCATTTCGATCCAGATTTCCTTCACATCTGAAACATTATTTATGGTGTTAAGAATCTAAGAATGCTCCGTTGCAAGAGGGCTGCGTGGCTTATTAGATACAGTCGAATAATGATTTGCACTTGTTTTTCGTGGTCTTGAGTTCAAGCCTGGAAGCAAAACGAATATTTTTATTTATTCATTTTTTTATATATTTTTATTTATAATTTTTCTCCGGGTTTATTCTATATTTACTACGAATTTCATCAATTTTCATACTTCCTAAAATAAAATTTGATGTGAAAATATGTATAAATTTAATAGAAATTTTAAGGTTCGATGCCTTGCACATGCGCAGATATCATCCATATGCTTAGCATTGTGCATTTCGATCCAGATTTCCTTCACATCTGAAACTTTATTTATGGTGTTAAGATTCTAAGAATGCTCCGCTGCACGAGGGATGCGTGGCTTGGTAGATAGAGTCGCATAAAGATTTGCACTTTTTTTCGTGGTCTTGAGTTCGAGCCAGGAAGCAAAACGAATAATTTTATTTATTCATTATTTTTATATATTTTTATTTATAACTTTTCTCCGAGCTTATTCTATATTTACTACGAATTCCATCCATTTTCATACTTCCTAAAATAAAATTTGATGTGAAAATATCTATAAATTTAATAGAAATTTTAAGTGTCGTTGTCTTGCACATGCGCAGATATCATCCATATGCTTAGCATTGTGCATTTCGATCCAGATTTCCTTCACATCTGAAACTTTATTTATGGTGTTAAGAATCTGAAATTGCTGCAGTAAGCGAAGGATGCATGGCTTGGTAGATAGAGTCGCATAAAGATTTTCACTTTTTTTCGTGGTCTTGAGTTCAAGCCTGGAAGCAAAACGAATAATTTTATTTATTCATTTTTTTATATATTTTTATTTTTAACTTTTCTCCGAGCTTATTCTATATTTACTACGAATTCCATCCATTTTCATAATTCCTAAAATAAAATTTGATGTGAAAATATGTATAAATTTAATAGAAATTTTAAGGTTCGATGCCTTGCACATGCGCAGATATCATCCATATGTTTAGCATTGTGCATTTCGATCCAGATTTCCTTCACATCTGAAACTTTATTAATGGTGTTAAGAATCTGAGATTGCTGCAGTAAGCGAGGGATGCATGGCTCTGTAGATAGAGTCGCATAAAGATTTGCACTTTTTCTCGTGGTCTTGAGTTTGAGCCTGGAAGGAAAACGAATAATTTTATTTATTCATTATTTTTATATATTTTTATTTATAACTTTTCTCCGTGCTAATTCTATATTTACTACGAATTCCATCTATTTTCAGACTTTCTAAAATAAAATTTGATGTGAAAATATGTATAAATTTAATAGAAATTTTAAGGTTCGATGTCTTGCACATGCGCAGATATCATCCATATGCTTAGCATTGTGCATTTCGATCCAGATTTCCTTCACGTCTGAAATTTTATTTATGGTGTTAAGAATCTAAAATTGCTGCAATAAGCGAGGGATGCATGGCTTGGTAGATAGAGTCGCATAAAGATTTGCAATTTTTTTTCGTGGTCTTGAGTTCGAACCTGAAAGCAAAACGAATAATTTTATTTATTCATTATTTTTATATATTTTTATTTATAACTTTTCTCCGTGCTTATTCTATATTTACTACGAATTCCAGCCATTTTCATACTTCGTAAAATAAAATTTGATGTGAAAATATTTATAAATTTAATAGAAATTTGAAGGGTCGATGTCTTGCACATGCGGAGATATCATCCATATGCTTAGCATTGTGCATTTCGATCCAGATTTCCTTCACATCTGAAACTTTATTTATGGTGTTAAGAATCTGAGATTGCTGCAGTAAGCGAGGGATGCATGGCTTGGTAGATAGAGTCGCATAAAGATTTGCACTTTTTTTCGTGGTCTTGAGTTCAAGCCTGGAAGCAAAACGAATAATTTTATTTATTCATTTTTTTATATATTTTTATTTATAACTTTTCTCCGTGCTAATTCTATATTTACTACGAATTCCATCCATTTTCACACTTCCTAAAATAAAATTTGATGTGAAAATATCTATAAATTTAATAGAAATTTTAAGTGTCGATGTCTTGCACATGCGCAGATATCATCCATATGCTTAGCATTGTGCATTTCGATCCAGATTTCCTTCACATCGACATCGACCCTTAAAATTTCTATTAAATTTATACATATTTTCAAATCAAATTTAATTTAGGATTATCAAAATGGATGGAAGAAATAAAATTATTCTTTTTAATTCCAGGCTCGAACTAAGGACCACGAAAAAGAACTGCAAATCGTCATGCGACTCTATCGAATAAGCCATGCATCCCTCATACATCAAAGCAATCTTAGATTCTTAACACCATAAATAAAGTTTCAGATGTGAAGGAAATCTCGATCGAAATGCAAAATGCTAAGCATATGGATGATATCTGCGCATGTGCAAGGCATCGACATTTAAAATTTCTATTAAATTTATAGATATTTTCACTTTAAATTTAATTTAGGAAGTATGAAAATGGATGGAAATCGTAGTAAATATAGAATTAGCACGGAGAAAAGTTATAAATAAAAATATATAAAAATAATGAATAAATAAAATTATTCGTTTTGCCTATAGGCTTGAACTCAAGACCAAGAAAAAGAAGTGCAAATAATCATTCGACTCTATCGACCAAGCCATGCATACCTCGCACAGCGCCGCAATCTTAGATTCTTAACACACTAAATAAAGTTTCAGATGTGAAGGAAATCTCGATCGAAATGCACAATGCTAAGCATATGGATGATATCTTCGCATGTGCAAGACATCGACCCTTAAAATTTCTATTAAATTTATAGATATTTTCATATCAAATTTTATTTTAGGAAGTATGAAAATGGATGGAAATCGTAGTAAATATAGAATTAGCACGGAAAAAAGTTATAAATAAAAATATATAAAAATAATGAATAAATAAAATTATTCTTTTTGCCTATAGGCTTGAACTCAAGACCAAGAAAAAGAAGTGCAAATAATCATGCGACTCTATCGACCAAGCCATGCATACCTCGCACAGCGCGGCAATCTTAGATTCTTAACACACTAAATAAAGTTTCAGATGTGAAGGAAATCTCGATCGAAATGCACAATGCTAAGCATATGGATGATATCTTCGCATGTGCAAGACATCGACCCTTAAAATTTCTATTAAATTTATAGATATTTTCACATCAAATTTTATTTTAGGAAGTATGAAAATGGATGGAAATCGTAGTAAATATAGAATTAGCACGGAGAAAAGTTATAAATAAAAATATATAAAAATAATGAATAAATAAAATTATACGTTTTGCTTTCACTCACGAACTTAAGACCACGAAAAACAAGTGCAAATCTTCATGCGACTCTATCTACCAAGCCATGCATCCCTCGCATGCTGTAGCAATCTTAGATTCTTAACACCATAAATAAAGTTTCAGATGTGAAGTAAATCTGGATTTAAGCGCACAATGGTAAGCATATGGATGATATCTGCGGATGTGCAAGGCATCGAAAATTAAAATTTCTATTAAATTTATAGATATTTTCACATCAAATTTTATTTTATTAAGTATGAAAATGGATGGAATTCGTAGTAAATATAGAATAAGCACGGAGAAAAGTTATAAATAAAAATATATAAAAATAATGAATAAATAAAATTATACGTTTTGCTTCCAGGCTCGAACTCAAGACCACGAAAAAGAAGTGCAAATCGTTATGTGAATCTATCTACCAAGCCACGAATCCCTCGTACAGCGAAACAATCTTAGATTCTTAACACCATAAATAAAGTTTCAGATGTGAAGGAAATCTCGATCGAAAACCACAATGCTAAGCATATGGATGATATCTGCGCATGTGCAAGACATCGACACTTAAAATTTCTATTAAATTTATAGATATTTTCACATCAAATTTAATTTAGGAAGTATGAAAATGGATGGAATTCGTAGTAAATATAGAATAAGCACGGAGAAAAGTTATAAATAAAAATATATAAAAAAAGTGAATAAATAAAATTATTCTTTTTAATTCCAGGCTCGAAATAAGGACCACGAAAAAGAAGTGCAAATCGTCATGCGACTCTATCGAATAAGCCATGCATCCCTCGTACATCAAAGCAATCTTAGATTCTTAACACCAGAAATAAAGTTTCAGATGTGAAGAAAATCTCGATCGAAATGCAAAATGCTAAGCATATGGATGATATCTGCGCATGTGCAAGACACCGACCCTTAAAATTTCTATTAAATTTATAGATATTTTCACATCAAATTTTATTTTAGGAAGTATGAAAATGGATGGAAATCGTAGTAAATATAGAATTAGCACGGAGAAAAGTCATAAATAAAAATATATAAAAATAGTGAATAAATAAAATTATTCTTTTTGTTTTCAGGCTTGAACTCAAGACTACGAAAAAGAAGTGCAAATAATCATGCGACTCTATCGACCAAGCCATGCATACCTCGCACAGCGCGGCAATCTTAGATTCTTAACACCATAAATAAAGTTTAAGATGTGAAGGAAATCTCGATCAAAATGCACAATGGTAAGCATATGGATGATATCTGCGCATGTGCAAGACATCGACCCTTAAAATTTCTATGAAATTTATAGATATTTTCACATCAAATTTTATTTTAGGAAGTATGAAAATGGGTAGAATTTGTAGTAAATATAGAATTAGCACGGAGAAAAGTTATAAATAAAAATATATAAAAATAATGAATAAATAAAATTATTCGTTTTGCTTTCACTCACGAACTTAAGACCACGAAAAACAAGTGCAAATCTTCATGCGACTCTATCTACCAAGCTATGCATCCCTCGTACATCAAAGCAATCTTAGATTCTTAACACCATAAATAAAGTTTCAGATGTGAAGGAAATCTCGATCGAAATGCACAATGCTAAGTATATGGATGATATCTGTGCACGTGCAAGGAATCGACCCTTAAAATTTCTATTAAATTTATACATATTTTCACATCAAATTTCATTTTTGGAAGTATGAAAATGGATGGATATCGTAGTAAATATAGAATAAGCAAGGAGAAAAGTTCTAAATAAAAATATATAAAAATAATGAATAAATAAAATTATACGTTTTGCTTCCAAGCTCGAACTCAAGACCAAGAAAAAGAAGTGCAAATAATTATGCGACTCTATCTACCAAGCCACGCTTCCCTCGTACAGTGCAGCAATCTCATATTCTTAACACATTAAATAAAGTTTCAGATGTGAAGGAAATCTCGATCGAAAACCACAATGCTAAGCATATGGATGATATCTGCGCATGTGCAAGACATCGACACTTAAAATTTCTATTAAATTTATAGATATTTTCACATCAAATTTAATTTAGGAAGTATGAAAATGGATGGAATTCGTAGTAAATATAGAATAAGCACGGAGAAAAGTTATAAATAAAAATATATAAAAAAAGTGAATAAATAAAATTATTCTTTTTAATTCCAGGCTCGAAATAAGGACCACGAAAAAGAAGTGCAAATCGTCATGCGACTCTATCGAATAAGCCATGCATCCCTCGTACATCAAAGCAATCTTAGATTCTTAACACCAGAAATAAAGTTTCAGATGTGAAGGAAATCTCGATCGAAATGCAAAATGCTAAGCATATGGATGATATCTGCGCATGTGCAAGACACCGACCCTTAAAATTTCTATTAAATTTATAGATATTTTCACATCAAATTTTATTTTAGGAAGTATGAAAATGGATGGAAATCGTAGTAAATATAGAATTAGCACGGAGAAAAGTTATAAATAAAAATATATAAAAATAATGAATAAATAAAATTATTCTTTTTGTTTTCAGGCTTGAACTCAAGACTACGAAAAAGATGTCCGAATCATCATGCGACTCTATCTACCAAGCCTTGCATCCCTCGCAGAGTGCAGCAAGCTTAGATTCTTAACACCATAAATAAAGTTTCAGATGTGAATGAAATCTGGATCGAAATGCACAATGCTAAGCATACAAATGATATCTGCGCATGTGCAAGACATCCACCCTTAAAATTTCTATTAAATTTATAGATATTTTCACATCAAATTTTATTTTAGGAAGTATGAAAATGGATGGAATTCGTATTAAATACAGAATAAGCACGGAGAAAAGTTATAAATAAAAATATATAAAAACAATGAATAAATAAAATTATTCGTTTTGCTTCCAGCTCGAAATCAAGACCACGAAAAAGAAGTGCAAATCGTTATGTGAATCTATCTACCAAGCCACGAATCCCTCGTACAGCGAAACAATCTTAGATTCTTAACACCATAAATAAAGTTTCAGATGTGAAGGAAATCTCGATCGAAAACCACAATGCTAAGCATATGGATGATATCTGCGCATGTGCAAGACATCGACCCTTAAAATTTCTATTAAATTTATAGATATTTTCACATCAAATTTAATTTAGGAAGTATGAAAATGGATGGAATTCGTAGTAAATATAGAATAAGCACGGAGAAAAGTTATAAATAAAAATATATAAAAATAGTGAATAAATAAAATTATTCTTTTTAATTCCAGGCTCGAAGTAAGGACCACGAAAAAGAAGTGCAAATCGTCATGCGACTCTATCGAATAAGCCATGCATCCCTCGTACATCAAAGCAATCTTAGATTCTTAACACCAGAAATAAAGTTTCAGATGTGAAGGAAATCTCGATCGAAATGCAAAATGCTAAGCATATGGATGATATCTGCGCATGTGCAAGACACCGACCCTTAAAATTTCTATTAAATTTATAGATATTTTCACATTAAATTTAATTTAGGAAGTATGAAAATGGATGGATTTCGTAGTAAATATATAAGAATCACGGAGAAAAGTTATAAATAAAACTATGTAAAAATAATGAATAAATAAAATTATTCGTTTTGTTCCGGGCTCGAACACAATACCACGAAAAAGAAGTACAAATCATCATGCGACTCTATCTACCAAGCCACACAATCCTCGTAAAGCGCAGCAATCTTAGATTCTTAACACCATAAATAAAGTTTCAGATATGAAGGAAATCTCGATCGAAATGCACAATGCTAAGCATATGGATGATATCTGCGCATGTGCAAAACATCGGCCCTTAAAATTTCTATTAAATTTATAGATATTTTCACATCAAATTTTATTTTAGGAAGTATGAAAATGGATGGAAATCGTAGTAAATATAGAATTAGCACGAAGAAAAGTTATAAATAAAAATATATAAAAATAATGAATAAATAAAATAATTCGTTTTGCCTCCAGGCTTGAACTCAAGACCAAGAAAAAGAAGTGCAAATAATCATGCGACTCTATCGACCAAGCCATGCATACCTCGCGCAGCGCGGCAATCTTAGATTCTTAACACCATAAATAAAGTTTAAGATGTGAAGGAAATCTCGATCAAAATGCACAATGGTAAGCATATGGATGATATCTGCGCATGTGCAAGACATCGACCCTTAAAATTTCTATGAAATTTATAGATATTTTCACATCAAATTTTATTTTAGGAAGTATGAAAATGGGTAGAATTTGTAGTAAATATAGAATTAGCACGGAGAAAAGTTATAAATAAAAATATATAAAAATAATGAATAAATAAAATTATTCGTTTTGCTTTCACTCACGAACTTAAGACCACGAAAAACAAGTGCAAATCTTCATGCGACTCTATCTACCAAGCTATGCATCCCTCGTACATCAAAGCAATCTTAGATTCTTAACACCATAAATAAAGTTTCAGATGTGAAGGAAATCTCGATCGAAATGCACAATGCTAAGTATATGGATGATATCTGTGCACGTGCAAGGAATCGACCCTTAAAATTTCTATTAAATTTATACATATTTTCACATCAAATTTTATTTTAGGAAGTATGAAAATGGATGGAATTCGTAGTAAATATAGAATAAGCAAGGAGAAAAGTTCTAAATAAAAATATATAAAAATAATGAATAAATAAAATTATACGTTTTGCTTCCAAGCTCGAACTCAAGACCAAGAAAAAGAAGTGCAAATAATTATGCGACTCTATCTACCAAGCCACGCTTCCCTCGTACAGTGCAGCAATCTCATATTCTTAACACATTAAATAAAGTTTCAGATGTGAAGGAAATCTCGATCGAAATGCACAATGCTAAGCATATGGATGATATCTGCGCCTGTGCAAGACATCGACCCTTAAAATTTCTATTAAATTTATAGATATTTTCACATCAAAATTAATTTAGGAAGTATGAAAATGGATGGAATTCGTAGTAAATATATAATAATCACGCAGAAAAGTTATAAATAAAAATATATAAAAATAATGAATAAATAAAATTATTCGTTCTATTCCGGTCTCGAACTCAAGACCACGAAAAAGATGTCCGAATCATCATGCGACTCTATCTACCAAGCCTTGCATCCCTCGCAGAGTGCAGCAAGCTTAGATTCTTAACACCATAAATAAAGTTTCAGATGTGAATGAAATCTGGATCGAAATGCACAATGCTAAGCATACAAATGATATCTGCGCATGTGCAAGACATCCACCCTTAAAATTTCTATTAAATTAATAGATATTTTCACATCAAATTTTATTTTAGGAAGTATGAAAATGGATGGAATTCGTATTAAATATAGAATAAGCACGGAGAAAAGTTATAAATAAAAATATATAAAAACAATGAATAAATAAAATTATTCGTTTTGCTTCCAGCCTCGAAATCAAGACCACGAAACAGAAGTGCGAATCATCATGCGACTCTATCTAATAAGCCATGCATCCCTCGCAGAGTGCAGCAATCTTAGATTCTTAACACCATAAATAAAGTTTCAGATGTGAATGAAATCTGGATCGAAATGCACAATGCTAAGCATACAAATGATATCTGCGCATGTGCAAGACATCCACTATTAAAATTTCTATTAAATTTATAGATATTTTCACATCAAATTTTATTTTAGGAAGTATGAAAATAGATGGAATTCGTAGTAAATATAGAATAAGCAAGGAGAAAATTGTAAATAAAAATATATAAAAATAATGAATAAATAAAGTTAATCGTTTTGCTTCCAGGCTCGAACTCAAGACCACGATAAAGAAGTGCAAATAATCATGCGACTCTATCTACCAAGCCATGCATCCCTCGCTTACTGTCTCAACCTTAGATTCTTAACACCATAAATAAAGTATCAGATGTCAAGGAAATCTCGATCGAAATGCACAATGCTAAGCATACAGATGATATCTGCGTATGTGCAAGACATCGACCTTTAAAATTTCCAATAATGTTATAAATATTTTCACATCAAATTTTATTTTAGGAAGTATGAAAATGGATGGAATTCGTAGTAAATATAGAATAAGCACGGAGAAAAGTTACAATTAAAAATATTTAAAAATAATGAATATATAAAATTAATCGTTTTGCTTCCATGTTCAAAATCAAGACCACGAAAAACAAGAGCAAATTATCATGCGACTCTATCTACCAAGCAATGCATCCCTCGCATAGTGCAGCTTTATTAGATTATTAACACCATAAATAAAGTTTCAGATGTGAAGGAAATCTGGATCGAAATGCACAATGCTAAGCATACAGATGATATATGCGCATGTGCAAGACATCGACCCTTAAAATTTCTATTAAATTTATAGATGTTTTCACATGAAATTTTATTTTAGGAATTATGAAAATGGATGGAATTCGTAGTAAATATAGAATAAGCACGGAGAAAAGTTATAAATAAAAATATATAAAAATAATGAATAAATAAAATTAATCGTTTTGCTTAAAGGCTCGAAATCAAGAACACGAAAAAGAAGTGCAAATCATCATGCGACTCTATCTAACAAACCATGCATTCCTCGCTTACTGCAGCAATCTTAGATTCTTAACACCATAAATAAAGTTTCAGATGTGAAGGAAATTTGGATCGAAATGCACAATGCTAAGCATACAGATGATATATGCGCATGTGCAAGACATCGACCGTTAAAATTTCTATTAAATTTATAGATGTTTTCACATGAAATTTTATTTTAGGAATTATGAAAATGGATGGAATTCGTAGTAAATATAGAATAAGCACGGAGAAAAGTTATAAATAAAAATATATATAAATAATGAATAAATAAAAATAATCGTTTTGCTTACAGGCTCGAACTCAAGACCACGAAAAAGAAGTGCAAATCATCATGCGACTCTATCTACCAAGCCACGCATCACTCGTACAGCGCCGCAATCTTAGATTCTTAGCACCATAAATAAAGTTTCAGATGTGAAGGAAATCTGGATCGAAATGCACAATGCTAAGCATATAGATGATATCTGCGCATGTGCAAGACATCGACCCTTAAAATTTCTATTAAATTTATAGATATTTTCACATCAAATTTTATTTTAGGAAGTATGAAAATGGATGGAATTCGTAGTAAATATAGAATAAGCAAGGAGAAAAGTTATAAATAAAAATATATAAAAATAATGAATAAATAAAATTAATCGTTTTGCTTAAAGGCTCGAACTCAAGACCACGAAAAAGAAGAGCAAATCATCATGCGACTCTATCTAACAAGCCACGCATCACTCGTACATCGCCGCAATCTTAGATACTTAGCACCATAAATAAAGTTTCAGATGTGAATGAAATCTCGATCGAAAATCACAATGCTAAGCATATAGATGATATCTGCGCATGTGCAAGACATCGACACTTATAATTTCTATTAAATTTATAGATGTTTTCACATCAAATTTTATTTTAGGAATTATGAAAATGGATGAATTTCGTAGTAAATATAGAATAAGCACGGAGAAAAGCTATAAATAAAAATATATATAAATAATGAATAAATAAAATTATTCGTTCTGCTTACAGGCTCGAACTCACGACACGAAAAAGAAGTGCAAATTATCATGCGACGCTATCTACCAAACCACGTATCCCTCGTACAACGCCGCAATCTTAGATTCTTAACACCATAAATTAAGTTTCAGATGTGAAGGAAATCTTTATGGAAATGCACAATGCTAAGCATATGGATGATACCTGAGCATGTGCAATACATCCACCCTTAAAATTTCTATTAAATTTATAGATGTTTTCACATCAAATTTTATTTTAGGAAGTATGAAAATGGATGGAATTCGTAGTAAATATAGAATAAGCACGGAGAAAAGTTATAAATAAAAATATAGAATAAATAATATTAAGCGTTTTGCTTCCAGGCTCGAATTCAAGACCTCGAAAAACAAGTGCAAATCATCATGCGACTTTATCTACCAAGCCATGCATCCCTCGCTTACTGCAGCAATCTTAGATTCTTAACACCATAAATAAAGTTTCAGATGTGAAGGAAATTTGGATCGAAATGCACAATGCTAAGCATACAGATGATATATGCGCATGTGCAAGACATCGACCCTTAAAATTTCTATTAAATTTATAGATGTTTTCACATCAAATTTTATTTTAGGAAGTATGAAAATGGATGGAATTCGTAGTAAATATAGAATAAGCACGTAGAAAAGTTATAAATAAAAATATATAATAATAATAAATAAATAAAGTTATTCTTTTTGCTTCCAGGCTCGAACTTAAGATTCTTAAAAGCAAGTGCAAATCATTATGTGACTCTATCTACCAAGCCATGCATCCCTCGCATTGTTCAGCTATCTTAGATTCTTAACACCATAAATAAAGTTTCAGATGTGAAGGAAATCTGGATCGAAATGCACAATGCTAAGCATACAGATGATATATGCGCATGTGCAAGACATCGACCCTTAAAATTTCTATTAACTTTATAGCTATTTTCACATCAAATTTTATTTTATCAAGTATGAAAATGGATGGAATTCGTAGTAAATATAGAATAAGCACGGAGAAAAGTTATAAATAAAAATATATAAAAATAATGAATAAATAAAATTAATAGTTTTGCTTCCAGGCTCGAAATCAAGACCACGAAAAACAAGTGCAAATCATCATGCGATTCTATCTACCATGCAATGCATCACTCGTACAGCGCAGCAAGGTTAGATTCTTAACAATATAAATAAAGTTTCAAATGTGAAGGAAATCTGAATCGAAATGCACAATGCTAAGCATACAGATGGTATCTGCGCATGTGCAAGACATCGACCCTTAAAATTTCTATTAAATTTATAGATATTTTCACATCAAATTTTATTTTATCAAGTATGAAAATGGATGGAATTCGTAGTAAATATAGAATAAGCACGGAGAAAAGTTATAAATAAAAATATATCAAAATAATGAATAAATAAAATTAATCGTTTTGCTTCCAGACTCGAAATCAAGACCACGAAAAACAAGTGCAAATCATCATGCGATTCTATCTACCAAGCAATGCATCACTCGTGCAGCGCAGCAAGGTTAGATTCTTAACACCATAAATAAAGTTTCAGATGTGAAGGAAATCTCGATCGAAATGCACAATGCTAAGCATATGGATGATATCTGCGCATGTGCAAGACATCAACGTTTAAAATTTCTATTAAATTTACAGATATTTTCACATCAAATTTTATTTTAGGAAGTATGAAAATTGATGGAATTCGTAGTAAATATAGAATAAGCACGGAGAAAAGTGATAAATAAAAATATATAAAAATAGTGAGTAAATAAAATTATTCGTTTTGCTTCCAGGCTCGAACTCAATACCACGAAAAAGAAGTTCAAATCATTATGCGACTCTATCTACCAAGCCAAGCATCCCTCGTACAGCGAAGCAATCTTAGATTCTTAACACCATAAATAAAGTTTCAGATGTGAAGGAAATCTGGATCGAAATGCACAATGCTAAGCATATGGATGATATCTGCGCAAATGCAAGACATCGACCCTTAAAATTTCTATTAAATTTATAGATATTTTCACATCAAATTTTATTTTTGGAAGTATGAAAATGGATGGAATTCGTAGTAAATATAGAATAAGCACGGAGGAAAGTGATAAATAAAAATATATAAAAATAGTGAGTAAATAAAATTATTCGTTTTGCTTCCAGGCTCGAACTCAATACCACGAAAAAGAAGTTCAAATCATTATGCGACTCTATCTACCAAGCCAAGCATCCCTCGTACAGCGGAGCAAACTTAGATTCTTAACACCATAAATAAAGTTTCAGATGTGAAGGAAATCTTTATGGAAAAGCACAATGCTAAGCATATGGATGATACTGAGCATGTGCAAGACATCGACCCTTAAAATTTCTGTTAAATTTATAGCTATTTTCACATCAAATTTTATTTATGGACGTATGAAAAGGGATGGAATTCGTAGTGAATATAGAATAAGCACAGAGAAAAGTTATAAATAAAAATATATATAAATAATGAATAAATAAAATTAATCGTTCTGCTTCCAGGCTCGATATCAAGACAACGAAAAACAAGTGCAAATCATCATGCGACTTTATCTACCAAACCATGCATCCCTCGCTTACTGCAGCAATCTTAGATTCTTAACACCATAAATAAAGTTTCAGATGTGAAGGAAATCTGGATCGAAATGCACAATGCTAAGCATACAGATGATATATGCGCATGTGCAAGACATCGACCCTTAAAATTTCTATTAAATTTATAGATGTTTTCACATCAAATTTTATTTTAGGAATTATGAAAATGGATGAATTTCGTAGTAAATATAGAATAAGCACGGAGAAAAGCTATAAATAAAAATATATATAAATAATGAATAAATAAAATTATTCGTTTTGCTTACAGGCTCGAACTCACGACACGAAAAAGAAGTGCAAACTATCATGCGACTCTATCTACCAAGCCACGCATCCCTCGTACAACGCCGCAATCTTAGATTCTTAACACCATAAATTAAGTTTCAGATGTGAAGGAAATCTTTATGGAAATGCACAATGCTAAGCATATGGATGATATCTGAGCATGTGCAAGAGCATGTGCAAGACAAGACATTTTATTTATAGATGTTTTCACATCAAATTTTATTTTAGGAAGTATGAAAATGGATGGAATTCGTAGTAAATATAGAATAAGCACGTAGAAAAGTTATAAATAAAAATAATGAATAAATAAAGTTATTCTTTTTGCTTCCAGGCTCGAGCTTAAGAGTATGAAAAGCAAGTGCAAATCATTATGTGACTCTATCTACCAAGCCATGCATCCCTCGCATTGTTCAGCTATCTTAGATTCTAACACCATAAATAAAGTTTCAGATGTGAAGGAAATCTGGATCGAAATGCACAATGCTAAGCATACAGATGATATATGCGCATGTGCAAGACATCGACCCTTAAAATTTCTATTAACTTTATAGCTATTTTCACATCAAATTTTATTTTAATAAGTATGAAAATGGATGGAATTCGTAGTAAAGAATAAGCACGGAGAAAAGTTATAAATAAAAATATATAAAAATAATGAATAAATAAAAAATTAATAATTTTGCTTCCAGGCTCGAAATCAAGACCACGAAAAACAAGTGCAAATCATCATGCGATTCTATCTACCAAGCAATGCATCACTCGTACAGCGAAGCAAGGTTAGATTCTTAACACCATAAATAAAGTTTCAGATGTGAAGGAAATCTGAATCGAAATGCACAATGCTAAGCATACAGATGGTATCTGCGCATGTGCAAGACATCGACCCTTAAAATTTCTATTAAATTTATAGATATTTTCACATCAAATTTTATTTTATCAAGTATGAAAATGGATGGAATTTGTAGTAAATATAGAATAAGCACGGAGAAAAGTTATAAATAAAAATATATAAAAATAATGAATAAATAAAATTATTCGTTTTGCTTCCAGACTCGAACTCAAGACCACGGAAAACAAGCGCAAATCATCATGCGACTCTATCTACCAAGCCATTCATCCCTAGCATAGTGCAGCAATCTTAGATTTTTAACACCATAAATAAAGTTTCAGATGTGAAGGAAATCTGGATCGAAATGCACAAGGCTAAGCATACGGATGATATCTGCGCAAATGCAAGACATCGACCCTTAAAATTTCTATTAAATTTATAGATATTTTCACATCAAATTTTATTTTTGGAAGTATGAAAATGGATGGAATTCGTAGTAAATATAGAATAAGCACGGAGAAAAGTTATAAATAAAAATATATCAAAATAATGAATAAATAAAATTAATCGTTTCTTCCAGACTCGAACTCAAGACCACGAAAAACAAGTGCAAATCATCATGCGACTCTATCTACCAATCCATTTATCCATAGCATAGTGCAGCAATCTTAGATTCTTAACACCATAAATAAAGTTTCAGATGTGAAGGAAATCTGGATCGAAATGCACAATGCTAAGCATACAGATGATATATGCGCATGTGAGAGACATCGACCGTTAAAATTTCTATTAAATTTATAGATGTTTTCACATGAAATTTTATTTTTGGAAGTATGAAAATGGATGGAATTCGTAGTAAATATAGAATAAGCACGGAGAAAAGTGATAAATAAAAATATATAAAAATAGTGAGTAAATAAAATTATTCGTTTTGCTTCCAGGCTCGAACTCAATACCACGAAAAAGAAGTTCAAATCATTATGCGACTCTATCTACCAAGCCAGGCATCCCTCGTACAGCGGAGCAATCTTAGATTCTTAACACCATAAATAAAGTTTCAGATGTGAAGGAAATCTGGATCGAAATGCACAATGCTAAGCATACGGATGATATCTGTGCAAATGCAAGACATCGACCCTTAAAATTTCTATTAAATTTATACATATTTTCACATCAAATTTTATTTTTGGAAGTATGAAAATGGATGGAATTCGTAGTAAATATAGAATAAGCACGGAGGAAAGTTATAAATAAAAGTATATAAAAATATTGAATAAATAAAGTTATTCGTTTTGCTTCCAGCCTCGAACTTAAGATAACGAAAAACAAGTGCAAATCATCATGCGACTCTATGTACCAAGCCATGCATCCCTCGCTTACTGCAGCAATCTTAAATTCTTAACACCATAAATAAAGTTTCAGATGTGAAGGAAATCTCGATCGAAATGCACAATGCTAAGCATATGGATGATATCTGCGCATGTGCAAGACATCAACGTTTAAAATTTCTATTAAATTTACAGATATTTTCACATCAAATTTTATTTTAGGAAGTATGAAAATGGATGGAATTCGTAGTAAATATAGAATAAGCACGGAGAAAAGTGATAAATAAAAATATATAAAAATAGTGAGTAAATAAAATTATTCGTTTTGCTTCCAGGCTCGAACTCAATACCACGAAAAAGAATTCAAATCATTATGCGACTCTATCTACCAAGCCAAGCATCCCTCGTAAAGCGGAGCAATCTTAGATTCTTAACACCATAAATAAAGTTTCGGATGTGAAGGAAATCTGGATCGAAATGCACAATGCTATGCATATGGATGATATCTGCGCATGTGCAAGACATCGACACTTAAAATTTCTATTAAATTTATAGATATTTTCACATCAAATTTTATTTTAGGAAGTATGAAAATGGATGGAATTCGTAGTAAATATAGAATAAGCACGGAGGAAAGTGATAAATAAAAATATATAAAAATAGTGAGTAAATAAAATTATTCGTTTTGCTTCCAGGCTCGAACTCAATACCACGAAAAAGAAGTTCAAATCATTATGCGACTCTATCTACCAAGCCAAGCATCCCTCGTACAGCGGAGCAAACTTAGATTCTTAACACCATAAATAAAGTTTCAGATGTGAAGGAAATCTTTATGGAAAAGCACAATGCTAAGCATATGGATGATACTGAGCATGTGCAAGACATCGACCCTTAAAATTTCTGTTAAATTTATAGCTATTTTCACATCAAATTTTATTTATGGACGTATGAAAAGGGATGGAATTCGTAGTGAATATAGAATAAGCACAGAGAAAAGTTATAAATAAAAATATATATAAATAATGAATAAATAAAATTAATCGTTCTGCTTCCAGGCTCGATATCAAGACAACGAAAAACAAGTGCAAATCATCATGCGACTTTATCTACCAAACCATGCATCCCTCGCTTACTGCAGCAATCTTAGATTCTTAACACCATAAATAAAGTTTCAGATGTGAAGGAAATCTGGATCGAAATGCACAATGCTAAGCATACAGATGATATATGCGCATGTGCAAGACATCGACCCTTAAAATTTCTATTAAATTTATAGATGTTTTCACATCAAATTTTATTTTAGGAATTATGAAAATGGATGAATTTCGTAGTAAATATAGAATAAGCACGGAGAAAAGCTATAAATAAAAATATATATAAATAATGAATAAATAAAATTATTCGTTTTGCTTACAGGCTCGAACTCACGACACGAAAAAGAAGTGCAAACTATCATGCGACTCTATCTACCAAGCCACGCATCCCTCGTACAACGCCGCAATCTTAGATTCTTAACACCATAAATAAAGTTTCAGATGTGAAGGAAATCTGGATCGAAATGCACAAGGCTAAGCATACGGATGATATCTGCGCAAATGCAAGACATCGACCCTTAAAATTTCTATTAAATTTATAGATATTTTCACATCAAATTTTATTTTTGGAAGTATGAAAATGGATGGAATTCGTAGTAAATATAGAATAAGCACGGAGAAAAGTTATAAATAAAAATATATCAAAATAATGAATAAATAAAATTAATCGTTTCTTCCAGACTCGAACTCAAGACCACGAAAAACAAGTGCAAATCATCATGCGACTCTATCTACCAATCCATTTATCCATAGCATAGTGCAGCAATCTTAGATTCTTAACACCATAAATAAAGTTTCAGATGTGAAGGAAATCTGGATCGAAATGCACAATGCTAAGCATACAGATGATATATGCGCATGTGCAAGACATCGACCGTTAAAATTTCTATTAAATTTATAGATGTTTTCACATGAAATTTTATTTTTGGAAGTATGAAAATGGATGGAATTCGTAGTAAATATAGAATAAGCACGGAGAAAAGTGATAAATAAAAATATATAAAAATAGTGAGTAAATAAAATTATTCGTTTTGCTTCCAGGCTCGAACTCAATACCACGAAAAAGAAGTTCAAATCATTATGCGACTCTATCTACCAAGCCAGGCATCCCTCGTACAGCGGAGCAATCTTAGATTCTTAACACCATAAATAAAGTTTCAGATGTGAAGGAAATCTGGATCGAAATGCACAATGCTAAGCATACGGATGATATCTGTGCAAATGCAAGACATCGACCCTTAAAATTTCTATTAAATTTATACATATTTTCACATCAAATTTTATTTTTGGAAGTATGAAAATGGATGGAATTCGTAGTAAATATAGAATAAGCACGGAGGAAAGTTATAAATAAAAATATATAAAAATATTGAATAAATAAAGTTATTCGTTTTGCTTCCAGGCTCGAACTCAAGACCACGAAAAAGAAGTTGAAATCATCATGCGACTCTATCTACCATGCCACGCATCCCTCGTGCAGCGCAGGAATCTTAGATTCTTAATACCAGAAATAAAGTTTCAGATGTGAAGGAAATCTGGATCGAAATGCACAATGCTAAGCATATGGATGATATCTGCGCATGTGCAAGACATCGGCCCTTAAAATTTCTATTAAATTTATACATATTTTCACATCAAATTTTATTTTAGGAAGTATGGAAATGGAAGGAATTCGTAGTAAATATAGAATAAGCACGGAGAAAAGTTATAAATAAAAATATATAAAAATAATGAATAAATAAAATTATTCGTTTTGCTTCCAACCTTGAACTCAGGACCACGAAAATAAGTGCAAATCATCATGCGACTCTATCTACCAAGCCATGCATCCCTCGTTTACTGCAGCAATATTAGATACTTAACACCATAAATAAAGTTTCAGATGTGAAGGAAATCTGGATCGAAATGCACAATGCTAAGCATATGGATGATATCTGCGCATGTGCAAGACATCGGCCCTAAAATTTCTATTAAATTTATACATATTTTCACATCAAATTTTATTTTAGGAAGTATGGAAATGGATGGAATTCGTAGTAAATATAGAATAAGCACGGAGAAAAGTTATAAATAAAAATATATAAAAATAATGAATCAATAAAATTATTCGTTTTGCTTCCAGGCTCGAACTCAAGACCACGAAAATGAAGTGCAAATCATCACGCGACTCTATCTACCAAGCCATGCATCCCTCGCTTACTGCAGAAATCTTTGATTCTTAAAACCATAAATAAAGTTTCAGATGTGAAGGAAATCTGGATCGAAATGCACAATGCTAAGCATATGGATGATATCTGCGCATGTTCAAGACATCGACACTTAAAATTTCTATTAAATTTATAGATATTTTCATATCAAATTTTATTTTAGGAAGTATGAAAATGGATGGAATTCATAGTAAATATAGAATAAGCACGGAGAAAAGTTATAAATAAAAATATATAAAAATAGTGATTAAATAAAATTATTCTTTTTGCTTCCAGGCTCGAACTCAGGACCACGAAAAAGAAGTGCAAATCATCATGAGACTCTATCGACCAAGCCATGCATCTCTCGTTCATCAAAGCAATCTTAGATTCTTAACACCATAATTAAAGTTTCAGATGTGAAGGAAATCTGGATCGTAATGCACAATGCTAACATATGGATGATATCTGCGCATGTGCAAGGCATCGACCCTTAAAATTTCTAATAAATTTATAGACATTTTCACATGAAATTTTATTTTAGGAAGTACGAAAATGGATAGAATTCGTAGTAAATATAGAATAAGCACGGAGGAAAGTTATAAATATAAATATAGAAAAATAATGAATAAATAAAATTAATATTTTTGCTTCCATGTTCGAAATCATGACCACGAAAAACAAGTGCAAATCATCATGCGACTCTATCTACCAAGCAATGCATCCCTCGCATAGTGCAGCTATCTTAGATTCTTAAAACCATAAATAAAAATTCAGATGTGAAGGCAATCTGGATCGAAATGCACAATGCTAAGCATATGGATGATATCTGCGCATGTGCAAGACATCGACCCTTAAAATTTCTATTAAATTTATAGATATTTTTACATCAAATATTATTTTAGGAAGTATTAAAATGGATGGAATTCGTAGTAAATATAGAATAAGCACGGAGAAAAATTATAAATAAAAATATATAAAAATAATGAATAAATAAAATTAATCGTTTTGCTTCCATTTTCGAAATCAAGACCACGAAAAACAATTGCAAATCATCATGCGACTCTATCTACCAAGCAATGCATCCGTAGTATGCTGCAGCAATCTTAGATTCTTAACACCATAAATAAAAATTCAGATGTGAAGGAAATCTGGATCGAAATGCACAATGCTAAGCATATGGATGATATCTGCGCTTGTTCAAGACATCGACACTTAAAATTTCTATTAAATTTACAGATATTTTCACATCAAATTTTATTTTAGGAAGTATGAAAATGGATGGAATTCATAGTAAATATAGAATAAGCACGGAGAAAAGTTATAAATAAAAATATATAAAAATAATGAATAAATAAAATTATTCGTTTTGCTTCTAGGCTTGAACCCAAGACCACGAAAAAGAAGTACAAATCATCATGCGACTCTATCTACCAAGCCACAGAATCCTCGTAAAGTGCAGCAATTTTAGATTCTTAACACCATCAATAAAGTTTCAGATGGGAAGGAAATCTCGATCGAAATGCACAATGCTAAGCATATGGATGATATCTGCGCATGTGCAAGATATCGACCCTTAAAAGTTCTATTAAATTTATAGATATTTTCACATCAAATTTAATTTAGGAAGTATGAAAATGGATGGAATTCGTAGTAAATATAGAATAAGCACGGAGAAAAGTTATAAATAAAAATATATAAAAATAATGAATCAATAAATTATTCGTTTTGTTCCGGGCTCGAACTCAAGACCACGAAAAAGAAGTACAAATCATCATGCGACTCTATCTACCAAGCCACACAATCCTCTTAAAGCGCAGCAATCTTAGATTCTTAACACCATAAATAAAGTTTCAGATGTGAAGGAAATCAGGATGGAAATGCACAATGCTAAGCATATGGATGATATCTGCGCATCTGCAAGGCATCGACCCTTAAAATTTCTAATAAATTTATAGACATTTTCACATTAAATTTTATTTTAGGAAGTATGAAAATGTATAGAATTCGTCGTAAATATAGAATAAGCACGGAGGAAAGTTATAAATAAAAATATATAAAAATAATGAATAAATAAAATTATTCGTTTTGCTTCCAGGCACCAACTTAAGACCACGAAAAAGAAGTGCAAATCATCATGCGACTCTATCTACCAAGCCACACAATCCTCGTAAAGTGCAGCAATCTTAGATTCCTAACACCATTAATAAAAATTCAGATGTGAAGGAAATCTGGATCGAAATGCACAATGCTAAAAATATGGATGATATCTGCGCATGTGCAAGGCATCGACCTTTAAAATTTCTATTAAATTTATAAATATTTTCACATCAAATTTTATTTTAGGAAGTATGAAAATGGATAGAATTCGTAGTAAATATAGAATAAGCACGGAGGAAAGTTATAAATATAAATATAGAAAAATAATGAATAAATAAAATTATTCGATTTGCTTCCAGGCTCGAACTTAAGACCACGAAAAAGAAGTGCCAATCATCATGCGACTCTATCTACCAAGCCAAGCATCATTCGCATGCTGCAGCAATCTTAGATTCTTAACACCATAAATAAAAATTCAGATGTGAAGGCAATCTGGATCTAAATGCACAATGCTAAGCATATGGATGATATCTGCGCATGTGCAAGGCATCGACCCTTAAAATTTCTAATAAATTTATAGACATTTTCAGATCAAATTTTATTTTAGGAAGTATGAAAATGGATAGAATTCGTAGTAAATATAGAATAAGCACGGAGGAAAGTTATAAATATAAATATAGAAAAATAATGAATAAATAAAATTATTCGTTTTGCTTCCAGGCTCGAACTTAAGACCACGAAAAAGAAGTACCAATCATCATGCGACTCTATCTACCAAGCCAAGCATCATTCGCATGCTGCAGCAATCTTAGATTATTAACACCATAAATAAAGTTTCAGATGTGAAGGAAATCTGGATCGAAATGCACAATGCTAAGCATACAGATGAAAACTGCGCATGTGCAAGACATCGACAATTAAAATTTCTATTAAATTTATAGATATTTTCACATCAAATTTTATTTTAGGAAGTATGAAAATGGATAGAATTCGTAGTAAATATAGAATAAGCACAGAGGAAAGTTATAAATATAAATATAGAAAAATAATGAATAAATAAAATTATTCGTTTTGCTTCCAGGCTCGAATTTAAGACCACGAAAAAGAAGTGCAAATCATCATGCGACTCTATCTACCAAGCCAAGCATCATTCGCATGCTGCAGCAATCTTAGATTCTTAACACCATAAATTAAAATTCAGATGTGAAGGCAATCTGGATCGAAATAAACAATGTTAAGCATATGGATGATATCTGCGCATGTGCAAGTCATCGACCCTTAAAATTTCTATTAAATTTATAGATATTTTTACATCAAATATTATTTTAGGAAGTATTAAAATGGATGGAATTCGTAGTAAATATAGAATAACGACGGAGAAAAGTTATAAATAAAAATATATAAAAATAATGAATAAACAAAATTATTAATTTTGCTTCCATGCTCGAACTTAAGACCACGAAAAAGAAGTGCCAATCATCATGCGACTCTATCTACCAAGCCAAGCATCATTCGCATGCTGCAGCAATCTTAGATTATTAACACCATAAATAAAGTTTCAGATGTGAAGGCAATCTGGATCTAAATGCACAATGCTAAGCATATGGATGATATCTGCGCATGTGCAAGGCATCGACCCTTAAAATTTCTAATAAATTTATAGACATTTTCAGATCAAATTTTATTTTAGGAAGTATGAAAATGGATAGAATTCGTAGTAAATATAGAATAAGCACGGAGGAAAGTTATAAATATAAATATAGAAAAATAATGAATAAATAAAATTATTCGTTTTGCTTCCAGGCACGAACTTAAGACCACGAAAAAGAAGTACCAATCATCATGCGACTCTATCTACCAAGCCAAGCATCATTCGCATGCTGCAGCAATCTTAGATTCTTAACACCATAAATAAAGTTTCAGATGTGAGGGAAATCTGGATGGAAATGCACAATGCTAAGCATATGGATGATATCTGCGCATGTGCAAGGCATGGACACTTAAAATTTCTATTAAATTTATAGATATTTTCACATCAAATTTAATTTATTAAGTATGAAAATGGATGGAATTCGTAGTAAATATAGAATAAGCACGGAGAAAAGTTATAAATAAAAATATATAAAAATAGTGAATAAATAAAATTATTCTTTTTGCTTCCAGGCTCGAACTCATTACCACGAAAAAGAAGTGCAAATCATCATGCGACTCTATCGACAAAGCCATGCACCCTTAGCATGCTACAGCAATCTTAGATTCTTAACACCATAAATAAAAATTCAGATGTGAAGGAAATCTGGATCGAAATGCACAATGCTAAAAATATGGATGATATCTGCGCATGTGCAAGGCATCGACCTTTAAAATCTCTATTAAATTTATAAATATTTTCACATCAAATTTTATTTTAGGAAGTATGAAAATGGATAGAATTCGTAGTAAATATAGAATAAGCACGGAGGAAAGTTATAAATATAAATATAGAAAAATAATGAATAAATAAAATTATTCGTTTTGCTTCCAGGCTCGAACTTAAGACCACGAAAAAGAAGTACCAATCATCATGCGACTCTATCTACCAAGCCAAGCATCATTCGCATGCTGCAGCAATCTTAGATTATTAACACCATAAATAAAGTTTCAGATGTGAAGGAAATCTGGATCGAAATGCACAATGCTAAGCATACAGATGATAACTGCGCATGTGCAAGAAATCGACAATTAAAATTTCTATTAAATTTATAGATATTTTCACATCAAATTTTATTTTAGGAAGTATTAAAATGGATGGAATTCGTAGTAAATATAGAATAAGCACGGAGAAAAGTTATAAATAAAAATATATAAAAATAGTGAGTAAATAAAATTATTCTTTTTGCTTCCAGGCTCGAACTCATGACCACGAAAAACAAGTGCAAATCATCATGCGACTCTATCTACCAAGCAATGCATCCCTCGTACAGAGCAGCAATCTTAGATTCTTAACACCATAAATAAAGTTTCAGATGTGAAGGAAATCTCGATCGAAATGCACAATGCTAAGCATACAGATGATAACTGCGAATGTGCAAGACATCGACCCTTAAAATTTCTATTAAATTTATATATATTTTCATATCAAATTTTATTTTAGGAAGTATGAAAATGGATGGAATTCGTAGTAAATATATAATAATCACGGAGAAAAGTTATAAATATAAATATATAAAAATAGTGAATAAATAAAATTATTCTTTTTGCTTCCAGGCTCGAACTCAGGACCACGAAAAAGATGTGCAAATCATCATGCGACTCTATCGACCAAGCCATGCATCCCTCGCACATCAAAGCAATCTTAGATTCTTAACAACATAAATAAAGTTTCAGATGTGAAGGAAATCTCGATCGAAATGCACAATGCTAAGCATATGGATGATATCTGCGCATGTGCAAGGCATCGACCCTTAAAATTTCTAATAAATTTATAGATATTTTCACATCAAATTTTACTTTAGGAAGTATGAAAATGGATAGAATTCGTAGTAAATATAGAATAATCACGGAGGAAAGTTATAAATAAAAAGATATAAAAATAGTGAATAAATAAAATTATTCTTTTTGCTTCCAGGCTCGAACTCAGGACGACGAAAAAGAAGCGAAAATCGTCATGCGACTCTATCGACAAAGCCATGCATCCCTAGCAGGCTTCAGCAATCTTAGATTCTTAACACCATAAATAAAAATTCAGATGTGAAGGAAATCTGGATCGAAATGCACAATGCTAAGCATATGGATGATATCTGCGCATGTTCAAGACATCGACACTTAAAATTTCTATTAAATTTATAGATATATTCACATCAAATTTTATTTTAGGAAGTATGAAAATGGATGGAATTCGTAGTAAATATAGAATAAGCACGGAGGAAAGTTATAAATATAAATATAGAAAAATAATGAATAAATAAAATTATTCTTTTTGCTTCCAGGCTCGAACTCAGGACCACGAAAAAGAAGTTCATATCATCATGCGACTCTATCGACCAAGCCATGCATCCCTCGCACATCAAAGCAATCTTAGATTCTTAACAACATAAATAAAGTTTCAGATGTGAAGGAAATCTCGATCGAAATGCTCAATGCTAAGCATACAGATGATAACTGCGCATGTGCAAGACATCGACCCTTAAAATTTCTATTAAATTTATAGATATTTTCACATCAAATTTTATTTTAGGAAGTATGAAAATGGATGGAATTCATAGTAAATATAGAATAAGCACGGAGAAAAGTTTTAAATAAAAATATATAAAAATAGTGAATAAATAAAATTATTCTTTTTGCTTGCAGGCTCGAATTCAGCACCACGAAAAAGAAGTGCAAATCATCATGCGACTCTATCGACCAAGCCATGCATCCCTCGCACATAGGGATTGCAATACCGGACCAAAATTTCAATACCGGTATTCGGTATATTTTAAATCTTAATACCGGGATACCGGTTTTAATACCGGTATTAGAAATTTTAGAAAAAGAAAGAAAAGACAGGTGTTTCTTTGTTTTATTTGCCAGTTTTGTTAGAGAGTGTAAATATCACAAAAATAATTTGTAACTTATAAATTATAACAGTATATAATCACAAAAAAGTAAAGAAACATCTTATTTATTTAAATCACAAAAAAAGTATAAATATCACTATTCAGTCTGTGGTACTATTACAAATTTTTGAAATGTGATCTTAAAAAACATAATGCATTAATTGTACTGTCCTTAAGCCTGAAAAGTAATTTTGTGTAAAAATGACCAGCTGCCGAAAGCGCTCTTTCGGAATCTACGCTAGTTGGTGGTACTGTTAGCAATGCGCGATGTACTTTTTCCAAGTATTTACCTCTAAACCCCTCATCTTCAAATAAATCGATTTCTCGTCGGATGGTTTTGGATATAACTGATTTCTGTATTGTATTTTTGGTTCGTTGAAATTTTATTTATCGCTAATTCTAATTTTTGTTCAAGAGACAATTCCTTTTCACTATCGACAGTAATGACATCATAATCTTCGATAATTGAACCGAATTCTTCCGAATGTGGATAGGTTTGTGGGTAAACAATTTTAAGAAAATTTACTCTAAACTTAATCAGATTTGAATTGGTTATTTTCTTTTCTTCTTTTTCATTTTCATTTTTAAAATCATTATAATTATGTAAATACCATAAGACATTTTCTATTTCGGTATGCCTTTCTTCTGTGAGATTTTTCAATGTAATATATAATTCTTCAGATAGTGATGTGTGCTGTACTTTCAATGACTGCAACATGAAATTTATTGTTGCATTAGCTGTTAATAAATTAAAATCCCTCCGACATAATGTCTCAATAGTCAGTTTTATTGGAAGTAGAGCTGATATAGTTCTGGATATTAAGCCGAATTCACTATCTGAAAAATTAACTTACAGGTTTAAGTCGATTATTGCTTTTTTGATTGGATTTCCTACTTTCAAAAATCGTTCCATCATTAGGAGTAAACTGTTCCAACGTGTTTTAGAATCTAATATTAACATATATTCTGTTTTATTTTCAGTTAGTATATATTTTAGTAATATATCCTTTTTATAGGGGAACGTTTAAATATCTTAACAATTTTTCGAACTTTATAAATTATAATAAGCAATTCTTGATAGGTTAATATTTCATCCTCATTAGCAATATCTTCTTCAACAATTACATTGTCATTATCTTCATTGTCAATATCACTCTCACTCTTACTCTTTTCAAAGTTGGAATCCGAAATTTCTATATCCACAGTATTTGGATTCTTCTGTTCTTTATTTTTTCGGTATAACACATCTATTACTCCTAATTGAATTCCATGAGCATATCACAACTGCTGATTTGCACCAATCAACTTTCCAACTTTTTTCACAATTGTTGCCCCATCAGTCGTTATGGATACAATATTTTCTTTCAGGGATAATCCATGTTTCGATAATTTAGATTTAAGCAGTTAATTAAGCCATTAATTAGCTAATTAATTTCGCCCGTTATGGAGACATAAAAACAAAAACGTATACTGTTTTGCTATGTTCGCGATACCTGAACATAGAGTGGAGACAATTTAAAAAATTTCTAGTAAATACCGAAAAACCGGTATTTAAACTTGTGAATACCGGTATTACGAAATTGTACAAATGGCTCAAAATACCGGTATTCGGTATCCCGGTATACCGGTATTGCAATCCCTACTCGCACATCAAAGCAATCTTAGATTCTTAACAACATAAATAAAGTTTCAGATGTGAAGGAAATCTCGATCGAAATGCACAATGCTAAGCATATGGATGATATCTGCGCATGTGCAAGATATCGACCCTTAAAATTTCTTATAAATTTATAGATATTTTCACATCAAATTTAATTTAGGAAGTATGAAAATGGATGGAATTCGTAGTAAATATAGAATAAGCACGGAGAAAAGTTATAAATGAAAATATATAAAAATAATGAATAAATAAAATTATTCGTTTTGCTCCGGGCTCGAACTCAAGACCACGAAAAAGAAGTACAAATCATCATGCGACTCTATCTACCAAGCCACACAATCCTCCTAAAGTGCAGCAATCTTAGATTCCTAACACCATTAATAAAAATTCAGATGTGAAAGAAATCTGGATCGAAATGCACAATGCTAAGCATATGGATGATATCTGCGCATGTGCAAGGCATCGACCCTTAAAATTTCTAATAAATTTATAGACATTTTCACATCAAATTTTATTTTAGGAAGTATGAAAATGGATAGAATTCGTAGTAAATATAGAATAAGGACGGAGAAAATTTATAAATAAAAATATATAAAAATAATGAATAAATAAAATTATTCGTTTTGTTCCGGGCTCGAACTCAAGACCACGAAAAAGAAGTACGAATCATCATGCGACTCTATATACCCAGCCACACAATCCTCCTAAAGCGCAGCAATCTTAGATTCTTAACACCATAAATAAAGTTTCAGATGTGAAGGAAATCAGGAGTGAAATGCACAATGCTAAGCATATGGATGATATCTGGGCATGTGCAAGGCATCGAATCTTAAAATTTCTAATAAATTTATAGACATTTTCACATCAAATTTAATTTGGGAAGTATGAAAATGGATGGAATTCGCAGTAAATATAGAATAAGCACGGAGAAAAGTTATAAATAAAAATATATAAAAATAATGAATAAATAAAATTATTGGTTTTGTTCCGGGCTCGAACTCAAGACCACGAAAAAGAAGTACAAATGATCATGCGACTTAATATACCAACCCACACAATCCTCCTAAAGCGCAGCAATCTTAGATTCTTAACACCATAAATAAAGTTTCAGATGTGAAGGAAATCAGGATGGAAATGCGCAATGCTAAGCATACAGATGATAACTGCGCATGTGCAAGACATCGACCCTTAAAATTTCTATTAAATTTATAGATATTTTCACATAAAATTTTATTTTAGGAAGTATGAAAATGGATGGAATTCGTAGTAAATATATAATAATCACGGAGAAAATTTATAAATAAAAATATATAAAAATAGTGAATAAATAAAATTATTCTTTTTGCTTCCAGGCTCGAACTCAGGACCACGAAAAAGAAGTGCAAATCATCATGCGACTCTATCGACAAAGCCATGCATCCATAGCATGCTGCAGCAATCTTAGATTCTTAACACCATAAATAAAAATTCAGATGTGAAGGAAATCTGGATCGAAATGCACAATGCTAAGCATACAGATGATAACTGCGCATGTGCAAGACATCGACCCTTAAAATTTCTATTAAATTTATAGATATTTTCACATCAAATTTTATTTTAGGATGTATTAAAATGGATGGAATTCATAGTAAATATAGAATAAGCACGGAGAAAAGTTTTAAATAAAAATATATAAAAATAGTGAATAAATAAAATTATTCTTTTTGCTTGCAGGCTCGAACTCAGCACCACGAAAAAGAAGTGCAAATCATCATGCGACTCTATCGACAAAGCCATGCATCCCTAGCATGCTGCAGCAATCTTAGATTCTTAACAACATAAATAAAGTTTCAGATGTGAAGGAAATCTCGATCGAAATGCACAATGCTAAGCATATGGATGATATCTGCGCATGTGCAAGACATCGACCCTTCAAATTTCTATTAAATTTATAGATATTTTCACATCAAATTTTATTTTAGGAAGTCTTAAAATGGATGGAATTCATAGTAAATATAGAATAAGCACGGAGAAAAGTTTTAAATAAAAATATATAAAAATAATGAATAAATAAAATTATTCGTTTTGCTTCCAGGCTCGAACTCAGGACCACGAAAAAGAAGTGCAAATCATCATGCGACTCTGTCTACCAAGCCATGCATCCCTCGCTTACTGCAGCAATCTTAGATTCTTAACACCATAAATAAAAATTCAGATGTGAATGAAATCGGGATCGAAATGCACAATGCTAAGCATATGGGGGATATCTGCGCATGTGCAAGACATCGACCCTTAAAATTTCTATTAAATTTATAGATATTTTTACATCAAATATTATTTTAGGAAGTATTAAAATGGATGGAATTCGTAGTAAATATAGAATAAGCACGGAGAAAAGTTCTAAATAAAAATATATAAAAATAATGAATAAATAAAATTAATCGTTTTGCTTCCATTTTCGAAATCAAGACCACGAAAAACAAGTGAAAATCATCATGCGACTCTATCTACCAAGCAATGCATCCCTCGCATAGTGCAGCTATCTTAGATTATTAACACCATAAATAAAGTTTCAGATGTGAAGGAAATCTGGATCGAAATGCACAATGCTAAGCATACAGATGATAATTGCGCATGTGCAAGACATCGACCCTTAAAATTTCTATTAAATTTATAGATATTTTCACATCAAATTTTATTTTAGGAAGTATGAAAATGGATGGAATTCGTAGTAAATATAGAATAAGCACGGAGAAAAGTTATAAATAAAAATATATAAAAATAGTGAATAAATAAAATTATTCTTTTTGCTTCCAGGCTCGAACTCAGGACCACGAAAAAGAAGTGAAAATCATCATGCGACTCTATCGACAAAGCCATGCATCCCTAGCATGCTGCAGCAATCTTAGATTCTTAACACCATAAATAAAAATTCAGATGTGAAGGAAATCTGGATTTAAATGCACAATGCTAAGCATATGGATGATATCTGCGCATGTGCAAGACATCGACCCTTAAAATTTCTATTAAATTTATAGATATTTTCACATCAAATTTTATTTTAGGAAGTATGAAAATGGATGGAATTCGTAGTAAATATAGAATAAGCACGGAGAAAAGTTATAAATATAAATATATAAAAATAATGAATAAATAAAATTATTCGTTTTGTTCCGGGCTCGAACTCAAGACCACGAAAAAGAAGTATAAATCATCATGCGACTCTATATACCAAGCCACACAATCCTCCTAACGCGCAGCAATCTTCGATTCTTAACATCATAAATAAAGTTTCAGATGTGAAGGAAATCAGGATGGAAATGCACAATGCTAAGCATATGGATGATATCTGCGCATGTGCAAGGCATCGACCCTTAAAATTTCTATTAAATTTAAAGACATTTTCACATTAAATTTTATTTTAGGAAGTATGAAAATGGATAGAATTCGTCGTAAATATAGAATAAGCACGGAGGAAAGTTATAAATAAAATATATAAAAATAATGAATAAATAAAATTATTCGTTTTGCTTCCAGGCACCAACTTAAGACCACGAAAAAGAAGTGCAAATCATCATGCGACTCTATCTACCAAGCCACGCATCAATCGTACAGCGCAGCAATCTTAGATTGTTAACACCATCAATAAAGTTTCAGATGTGAATGAAATCGGGATCGAAATGCACAATGCTAAGCATATGGGGGATATCTGCGCATGTGCAAGACATCGACCCTTAAAATTTTTATTAAATTTATAGATATCTTCACATCAAATTTTATTTTAGGAAGTATGAAAATGGATGGAATTCGTAGTAAATATAGAATAAGCACGGCGAAAAGTTATAAATAAAAATATATAAAAATAATGAATAAATAAAATTAATCGTTTTGCTTCTAGGCTTGAACTCAAGACCACGAAAAAGAAGAACAAATCATCATGCGACTCTATCTACCAAGCCACAGAATCCTCGTAAAGCACAGCAATCTTAGATTCTTAACACCATAAATAAAGTTTCAGATGTGAAGGAAATCTCGATCGAAATGCACAATGCTAAGCATATGGATGATATCTGCGCATGTGCAAGATATCGACCCTTAAAATTTCTATTAAATTTATAGATATTTTCACATCAAATTTAATTTACGAAGTATGAAAATGGATAGAATTCGTCGTAAATATAGAATAAGCACGGAGGAAAGTTATAAATAAAATATATAAAAATAATGAATAAATAAAATTATTCGTTTTGCTTCCAGGCACCAACTTAAGACCACGAAAAAGAAGTGCAAATCATCATGCGACTCTATCTACCAAGCCACACAATCCTCGTAAAGGGCAGCAATCTTAGATTCCTAACACCATTAATAAAAATTCAGATGTGAAGGAAATCTGGATCGAAATGCACAATGCTAAGCATATGGATGATATCTGCGCATGTTCAAGGCATCGACCCTTAAAATTTCTAATAAATTTATAGACATTTTCACATCAAATTTTATTTTAAGAAGTATGAAAATGGATAGAATTCGTAGTAAATATAGAATAAGCACGGAGGAAAGTTATAAATATAAATATAAAGAAAAATAATGAATGAATAAAATTATTCGTTTAGCTTCCAGGCTCGAACTTAAGACGACGAAAAAGAAGTAGAAATTATCATGCGACTCTATCTACCAATCCATGCATCCCTCGCATTCTGTAGCAATCTTAGATTCTTAACACCATAAATAAAAATTCAGATGTGAAGGAAATCTGGATGGAAATGCACAATGCTAAGCATACAGATGATAACTGCGCATGTGCAAGACATCGACCCTTAAAATTTCTATTAAATTTATAGATATTTTTACATCAAATATTATTTTAGGAAGTATTAAAATGGATGGAATTCGTAGTAAATATACAATAAGCACGGAGAAAAGTTCTAAATAAAAATATATAAAAATAATGAATAAATCAAATTAATCGTTTTGCTTCCATTTTCAAAATCAAGACCACGAAAAACAAGTGCAAATCATCATGCGACTCTATCTACCAAGCAATGCATCCCTCGCATAGTGCAGCTATCTTAGATTATTAACACCATAAATAAAGTTTCAGATGTGAAGGAAATCTGCATCGAAATGCACAATGCTAAGCATACAGATGATAACTGCGCATGTGCAAGACATCGACCCTTAAAATTTCTATTAAATTTATAGATATTTTCACATCAAATTTTATTTTAGGAAGTATTAAAATGGATGGAATTCATAGTAAATATAGAATAAGCACGGAGAAAAGTTTTAAATAAAAATATATAAAAATAGTGAATAAATAAAATTATTCTTTTTGCTTGCAGGATCGAACTCAGCACGACGAAAAAGAAGTGCAAATCATCATGCGACTCTATCGACAAAGATATGCATCCCTAGCATGCTGCAGCAATCTTAGATTCTTAACAACATAAATAAAGTTTCAGATGTGAAGGAAATCTCGATCGAAATGCACAATGCTAAGCATATGGATGATATCTGCGCATGTGCAAGACATCGACCCTTAAAATTTCTATTAAATTTATAGATATTTTCACATCAAATTTTATTTTAGGAAGTCTTAAAATGGATGGAATTCATAGTAAATATAGAATAAGCACGGAGAAAAGTTTTAAATAAAAATATATAAAAATAGTGAATAAATAAAATTATTCTTTTTGCTTACAGGCTCGAACTCAGCACGACGAAAAAGAAGTGCAAATCATCATGCGACTCTATCGACAAAGCCATGCATCCCTAGCATGCTGCAGCAATCTTAGATTCTTAACAACATAAATAAAGTTTCAGATTTGAAGGAAATCTCGATCGAGATGCACAATGCTAAGCATATGGATGATATCTGCGCATGTGCAAGGCATCGACCCTTAAAATTTCTAATAAATTTCTAGATATTTTCACATCAAATTTTTTTTAGGAAGTATGAAAATGGATATAATTCGTAGTAAATATAGAATAAGCACGGAGGAAAGTTATAAATAAAAAGATATAAAAATAATCAATAAATAAAATTATTCGTTTTGCTTCCAGGCTCGAACTCAGGACCACGAAAAAGAAGTGCAAATCATCATGCGACTCTGTCTACCAAGCCACACAATCCTCGTAAAGTGCAGCAATCTTAGATTCCTAACACCATTAATAAAAATTCAGATGTGAAGGAAATCTGGATGGAAATTCACAATGCTAAGCATACAGATGATAACTGCGCATGTGCAAGACATCGACCCTTAAAATTTCTATTAAATTTATAGATATTTTTACATCAAATATTATTTTAGGAAGTATTAAAATGGATGGAATTCGTAGTAAATATAGAATAAGCACGGAGAAAAGTTCTAAATAAAAATATATAAAAATAATGAATAAATAAAATTCATCGTTTTGCTTCCATTTTCGAAATCAAGACCACGAAAAACTAGTGAAAATCATCATGCGACTCTATCTACCAAGCAATGCATCCCTCGCATAGTGCAGCTATCTTAGATTATTAACAACATAAATAAAGTTTCAGATGTGAAGGAAATCTCGATCGAAATGCACAATGCTAAGCATATGGATGATATCTGCGCATGTGCGAGATATCGACCCTTAAAATTTCTATTAAATTTATAGATATTTTCACATCAAATTTAATTTAGGAAGTATGAAAATGGATGGAATTCGTAGTAAATATAGAATAAGCACGGAGAAAAGTTATAAATAAAAATATATAAAAATAATGAATAAATAAAATTATTCGTTTTGTTCCACGCTCGAACTCAAGACCACGAAAAAGAAGTGCAAATCATCATGCGACTCTATCTACCAAGCCACGCATCAATCGTACAGCGCAGCAATCTTAGATTGTTAACACCATCAATAAAGTTTCAGATGTGAATGAAATCGGGATCGAAATGCACAATGCTAAGCATATGGGGGATATCTGCGCATGTGCAAGACATCGACCCTTAAAATTTTTATTAAATTTATAGATATCTTCACATCAAATTTTATTTTAGGAAGTATGAAAATGGATGGAATTCGTAGTAAATATAGAATAAGCACGGAGAAAAGTTATAAATAAAAATATATAAAAATAATGAATAAATAAAATTATTCGTTTTGCTTCTAGGCTTGAACTCAAGACCACGAAAAAGAAGTACAAATCATCATGCGACTCTATCTACCAAGCCACAGAATCCTCGCAAAGCACAGCAATCTTAGATTCTTAACACCATAAATAAAGTTTCAGATGTGAAGGAAATCTCGATCGAAATGCACAATGCTAAGCATATGGATGATATCTGCGCATGTGCAAGATATCGACCCTTAAAATTTCTATTAAATTTATAGATATTTTCACATCAAATTTAATTTAAGAAGTATGAAAATGGATGGAATTCGTAGTAAATAAAGAATAAGCACGGAGGAAAGTTATAAATAAAATATATAAAAATAATGAATAAATAAAATTATAAGTTTTGCTTCCAGGCTCGAACTTAAGACGACGAAAAAGAAGTGCAAATCATCATGCGACTCTGTCTACCAAGCCACACAATCCTCGTAAAGTGCAGCAATCTTAGATTCCTAACACCATTAATAAAAATTCAGATGTGAAGGAAATCTGGATGGAAATGCACAATACTAAGCATACAGATGATAACTGCGCATGTGCAAGACATCGACCCTTAAAATTTCTATTAAATTTATAGATATTTTCACATCAAATTTTATTTTAGGAAGTATGAAAATGGATGGAATTCATAGTAAATATAGAATAAGCACGGAGAAAAGTTTTAAATAAAAATATATAAAAATAGTGAATAAATAAAATTATTCTTTTTGCTTCCAGGCTCGAACTCAGGACCACGAAAAAGAAGTGCAAATCATCATGCGACTCTGTCTACCAAGCCACACAATCCTCGTAAAGTGCAGCAATCTTAGATTCCTAACACCATTAATAAAAATTCAGATGTGAAGGAAATCTGGATCGAAATGCACAAGGCTAAGCATATGGATGATATCTGCGCATGTGCAAGGCATCGACCCTTAAAATTTCTAATAAATTTATAGACATTTTCACATCAAATTTTATTTTAAGAAGTATGAAAATGGATAGAATTCGTCGTAAATATAGAATAAGCACGGAGGAAAGTTATAAATAAAATATATAAAAATAATGAATAAATAAAATTATTCGTTTTGCTTCCAGGCACCAACTTAAGACCACGAAAAAGAAGTGCAAATCATCATGCGACTCTATCTACCAAGCCACGCATCAATCGTACAGCGCAGCAATCTTAGATTGTTAACACCATCAATAAAGTTTCAGATGTGAATGAAATCGGGATCGAAATGCACAATGCTAAGCATATGGATGATATCTGCGCATGTGCAAGGCATCGACCCTTAAAATTTCTAATAAATTTATAGACATTTTCACATCAAATTTTATTTTAAGAAGTATGAAAATGTATAGAATTCGTAGTAAATATAGAATAAGCACGGAGGAAAGTTATAAATATAAATATAAAGAAAAATAATGAATAAATAAAATTATTCGTTTAGCTTCCAGGCTCGAACTTAAGACGACGAAAAAGAAGTAGAAATTATCATGCGACTCTATCTACCAATCCATGCATCCCTCGCATTCTGTAGCAATCTTAGATTCTTAACACCATAAATAAAAATTCAGATGTGCAGGAAATCTGGATGGAAATGCACAATGCTAAGCATACAGATGATAACTGCGCATGTGCAAGACATCGACCCTTAAAATTTCTATTAAATTTATAGATATTTTCACATCAAATTTTATTTTAGGAAGTATTAAAATGGATGGAATTCATAGTAAATATAGAATAAGCACGGAGAAAAGTTTTAAATAAAAATATATAAAAATAGTGAATAAATAAAATTATTCTTTTTGCTTGCAGGATCGAACTCAGCACGACGAAAAAGAAGTGCAAATCATCATGCGACTCTATCGACAAAGCCATGCATCCCTAGCATGCTGCAGCAATCTTAGATTCTTAACAACATAAATAAAGTTTCAGATGTGAAGGAAATCTCGATCGAAATGCACAATGCTAAGCATATGGATGATATCTGCGCATGTGCAAGACATCGACCCTTAAAATTTCTATTAAATTTATAGATATTTTCACATCAAATTTTATTTTAGGAAGTCTTAAAATGGATGGAATTCATAGTAAATATAGAATAAGCACGGAGAAAAGTTTTAAATAAAAATATATAAAAATAGTGAATAAATAAAATTATTCTTTTTGCTTACAGGCTCGAACTCAGCACGACGAAAAAGAAGTGCAAATCATCATGCGACTCTATCGACAAAGCCATGCATCCCTAGCATGCTGCAGCAATCTTAGATTCTTAACAACATAAATAAAGTTTCAGATTTGAAGGAAATCTCGATCGAGATGCACAATGCTAAGCATATGGATGATATCTGCGCATGTGCAAGGCATCGACCCTTAAAATTTCTAATAAATTTCTAGATATTTTCACATCAAATTTTATTTTAGGAAGTATGAAAATGGATATAATTCGTAGTAAATATAGAATAAGCACGGAGGAAAGTTATAAATAAAAAGATATAAAAATAATGAATAAATAAAATTATTCGTTTTGCTTCCAGGCTCGAACTCAGGACCACGAAAAAGAAGTGCAAATCATCATGCGACTCTGTCTACCAAGCCACACAATCCTCGTAAAGTGCAGCAATCTTAGATTCCTAACACCATTAATAAAAATTCAGATGTGAAGGAAATCTGGATGGAAATTCACAATGCTAAGCATACAGATGATAACTGCGCATGTGCAAGACATCGACCCTTAAAATTTCTATTAAATTTATAGATATTTTTACATCAAATATTATTTTAGGAAGTATTAAAATGGATGGAATTCGTAGTAAATATAGAATAAGCACGGAGAAAAGTTCTAAATAAAAATATATAAAAATAATGAATAAATAAAATTCATCGTTTTGCTTCCATTTTCGAAATCAAGACCACGAAAAAGAAGTTCAAATCATCATGCGACTCAATCTACCAAGCCACACAATCCTCGTAAAGTGCAGCAATCTTAGATTCCTAACACCATTAATAAAAATTCAGATGTGCAGGAAATCTGGATCGAAATGCACAATGCTAAGCATATGGATGATATCTGCGCATGTGCAAGGCATCGACCCTTAAAATTTCTAATAAATTTATAGACATTTTCACATCAAATTTTATTTTAAGAAGTATGAAAATGGATAGAATTCGTAGTAAATATAGAATAAGCACGGAAGAAAGTTATAAATAAAAATATATAAAAATAATGAATAAATAAAATTAATCGTTTTGCTTCCATTTTCGAAATGAAGACCACGAAAAACAAGTGCAAATCATCATGCGACTCTATCTACCAAGCAATGCATCCCTCGCATAGTGCAGCTATCTTAGATTATTAACACCATAAATAAAGTTTCAGATGTGAAGGAAATCTGGATCGAAATGCACAATGCTAAGAATACAGATGATAACTGCGCATGTGCAAGACATCGACCCTAAAAATTTCTGTTAAATTTATAGATATTTTCACATCAAATTTTATTTTAGTAAGTATGAAAATGGATGGAATTCGTAGTAAATATATAATCATCACGGAGAAAAGTTATAAATAAAAATATATAAAAATAGTGAATAAATAAAATTATTCTTCTTGCTTCCAGGCTCGAACTCAGGACCACGAAAAAGAAGTACAAATCATCATGCGACTCTATCTACCAAGCCACACAATCCTCCTAAAGCGCAGCAATCTTAGATTCTTAACACCATAAATAAAGTTTCAGATGTGAAGGAAATCAGGATGGAAATGCACAATGCTAAGCATATGGATGATATCTGCGCATGTGCAAGGCATCGACCCTTAAAATTTCTATTAAATTTATAGATATTTTCACATCAAATTTTATTTTAGGAAGTATGAAAATGGATGGAATTCGTAGTAAATATAGAATAAGTACAGAGAAAAGTTATAAATAAAAATATATAAAAATAATGAATAAGTAAAATTATACGTTTTGCTTCCAGGCTCGAACTCAAGACCACGAAAGAGAAGTGCAAATCAATATGCGACTCTATCTACCAAGCCACGCATCAATCGTACGCGCAGCAATCTTAGATTGTTAACACCATCAATAAAGTTTCAGTTGTGAAGGAAATCTGGATGGAAATGCACAATGCTAAGCATATGGATGATATCTGCGCATGTGCAAGGCATCGACCATTAAAATTTCTAATAAATTTAAAGACATTTTCACATTAAATTTTATTTTAGGAAGTATGAAAATGGATAGAATTCGTCGTAAATATAGAATAAGCACGGAGGAAAGTTATAAATAAAAATATATAAAAATAATGAATAAATAAAATTATTCGTTTTGCTTCCCGGCAACAACTTAAGACCACGAAAAAGAAGTTCAAATCATAATGCGACTCTATCTACCAAGCCACACAATCCTCGTAAAGTGCAGCAATCTTAGATTCCTAACACCATTAATAAAAATTCAGATGTGAAGGAAATCTCGATCGAAATGCACAATGCTAAGCATATGGATGATATCTGCGCATGTGCAAGGCATCGACCCCTAAAATTTCTATTAAATTTATAGATATTTTCCCATCAAATATTATTTTAGGAAGTATTAAATTGGATGGAATTCGTAGTAAATATAGAATAAGCACGGAAAAAAGTTATAAATAAAAATATATAATAATAATGAATAAATAAAATTATTCGTTTTGCTTCCAGGCTTGAACTTATGACCACGAAAAAGAAGGGTAAATCGTCATGCGACACTATCTGGCAATCCACTCATCCCTCGCGCAGCGCAGGAATCTTAGATGCTTAACACCATAAAAAAAGTTTCAGATGTGAAGGAAATCTGGATGAGAATGCACATTGTTAAGCATATGGATGATATCTGCGCATGTACAAGGCATCGACCCTTAAAAGTTCTACTGAATTTATAGATATTTTCACATCAAATTTTATTTTAGGAAGTATGAAAATGGCTGGAATTCGTAGTAAATATAGAATAAGCACGGAGAAAAGTTATAAATAAAAATATATAAAAATAATGAATAAATAAAATTATTCGTTTTGCTTCCAGGCTCGAACTTAAGAGAACGAAAAACAAGAACAAATCAACATGCGACTCTATCTACCAAGCCATGCACTCCTCGCTTTTAGCAGCAAACTTAGATTCTTAACACCATAAATAAAGTTTCAGATGTGAAGGAAATCAGGATCGAAATGCACAATGCTAATCATATGGATGATATCTGCGCATGTGCAAGACATCGACCCTTAAAATTTCTATTAAATTTATAGATATTTTCACACCAAATTTTATTTTAGGAAGTATGAAAATTGATGGAATTCGTAGTAAATATAGAATACGCACTTAGAAAAGTTATTATTAAAAATATATAATAATAATGAATAAATAAAATTATTCGTTTTGCTTCCAGGCTCGAACTCAAGACCACGAAAAAAGAAGTTCAAATCATTATGCGACTTTATCTCCCAAGCCATCATTCCTGTTGCAGCGGAGCAATCTTAGATTCTTAACACCATAAATAAAGTTTCGGATGTGAAGGAAATCTGGATCGAAATGCACAATTCTAAGCATATGGATGATATCTACGCATGTGCAAGACATCGACACTTAAAATTTCTATTGAATTTACAGATATTTTCACATCATATTTTATTTTAGGAAGTATGAAAATGGATGGAATTCATAGTAAATATAGAATAAGCACGGAGAAAAGTTATAAATAAAAATATATAAAAATAATGAATAAATAAAATTATTCGTTTTGCTTCTAGGCTTGAACCCAAGACCACGAAAAAGAAGTACAAATCATCATGCGACTCTATCTACCAAGCCATGCATCCCTCTTTTACTTCAGCAATCTTAGATTCTTAACACCATAAATAAAGTTTCAGATGGGAAGGAAATCTCGATCGAAATGCACAATGCTAAGCGTATGGATGATATCTGCACATGTGCAAGGCATCGACCCTTAAAATTTCTATTAAATTTATAGATATTTTCACATCAAATTTTATTTTAGGAAGTATGAAAATGGATTGAATTCGTAGTAAATATAGAATAAGCACGGAGAAAAGTTATAAATAAAAATATATAAAAATAATGAATAAATAAAATTATTCGTTTTGCCTCCAGGCTTGAACTCAAGACCACGAAAAAGAAGTACAAAACATTATGCGACTCTATCTACCAAGCCATGCATCCCTTGCTTATTTCAGCAATCTTAGATTCTGAACACCATAAATAAAGTTTCAGATGTTAAGGAAATATGGATCGAAATGCACAATTCTAAGCATATGGATGATATCTCCGCATGTACAAGACATCGACCCTTAAAATTTCTATTGAATTTACAGATATTTTCACATCAAATATTATTTTAGGAAGTATGAAAATATATGGAATTCGTAGTAAATATAGAATAAGCACGGAGAAAAGTTATAAATAAAAATATATAAAAATAATGAATAAATAAAATTATTCGTTCTGCTTCCAGGCTCGAACTCAAGACCACGAAAAGGAAGTACAAATCATCATGCGACTCTATCTACCAAATCACACAATCCACGTAAAGCGCAACAATCTTATATGCTTAACACCATCAAAAAAGTTTCAGATGTGAAGGAAATCTGAATGGAAATGCTCAATGCTAAGCATATGGATGATATCTGCGCATGTGCAAGACATCCACCCTTAAAATTTCTATTAAATTTATAGATATTTTCACATCATATTTTATTTTAGGAAGTATGAAAATGGATGGAATTCGTTGTAAATAAAGATTAAGCACGGAGGAAAGTTATAAATAAAAATATATAAAAATAATGAATAAATAAAATTATTCGTTTTGCTTCCAGACTTGAACTGAAGACCACGAAAAAGAAGTGCAAATCACCATGCAACTCTATCTACCAAGCCATTCATCCCTCGCTTACTGCACCAATATTAGATTCTTAACACCATAAATAAAGTTTCAGATGTGAAGGAAATCTGGATCGAAATGCACAATGCTAAGCATACGGATGATATCTGTGCATGTGCAAGACATCCACCCTTAAAATTTCTAAAATTTATAGATATTTTCACATCAAATTTTATTTTAGGAAGTATGAAAATGGATGTAATTCGTAGTAAATATAGAATAAGCACGGAGAAAAGTTATAAATAAAAATATATAAAAATAATGAATAAATAAAATTATTCGTATTGCTTCCAGAGATGAACTAAAGACCACGAAAAGGAAATGCAAATCATCATGCGACTCTATCTACCAAGCCATGCATCCCTCGCGTACTGCACCAATATTAGATTCTTAACACCATAAATAAAGTTTCAGATGTGAAGGAAATCTGGATCGAAATGCACAATGCTAAGCATATGGATGATATCTGCGCATGTGCAAGACATCGACCCTTAAAATTTCTATTAAATTCATAGATATTTTCACATCAAATTTTATTTTAGGAAGTATGAAAATGGATGGTATTCGTTGTAAATATAGAATAAGCACGGAGAAAAGTTATAAATAAAATAATGAATAATGGCTTCTTTTTCGTGGTCATGAGTTCGAGACTCGAAGAAAAACGAATAATTTTATTTATTCATTATTTTTATATATTTTGATTTATAACATTTCTCCATGCCCATTCTATTTTTTCTACGAATTCCATCCATTTTCATACATCCTAAAATAAAATTTGATGTGAAAATATCTATAAATTTAATAGAAATTTTAAAATTCGTTGTCTTGCACATGCGCATATATCATCCATATGCCTAGCATTGTCCATTTCGATCCAGATTTCCTTCACATCTGAAACTTTATTTATGGCATTAAGAATCTAAGGTTGCTCCCCTGTACGAGGGATGCGTGGCTTAACAGATAGAGTCGCATGATGATTTACCCTTCTTTTTCGTGGTCTTCAGTTCTAGCCTGGAATAAAAACGAATAATTTTATTGATTCATTATTTTTATATATTTTTATTTATAACTTTTCTGCGTTCTTATTCTATATTTACAATGAATTCCAACCATTTTCAAAATTCCTAAAATGAAATTTGATGTGAAAAGATCTATAAATTTAATAGAAATTTTAAGGGTGTTTGTCTTGCACATGCGCAGATATCATCCATATGCCTAGCATTGTGCATTTCGATCCAGATTTCCTTCACATCTGAAACATTATTTATGGTATTAAGAATCTAAGATTTCTGCGATGTACGAGGGATGCGGGGCATGGTATATAGAGTCGCATGATGATTTACCCTTCTTTTTCGTGGTCATGAGTTCGAGCCTGTAAGCAAAACGAATAATTTTATTTATTCATTATTTTTATATATTTTTATTTATAACTTTTCTCCGTTCTTATTCTCTATTTACTACGAATTCCATTCATTTTCATACTTCCTAAAATAAAATTTGATCTGAAAAGATCAATAAATTTAACAGAAATTTTAAGGGTCGATGTCTTGCACATGCGCAGATATCATCCATTTGCTTAGCATTGTGCATTTCGATCCAGATTTCCTTCACATCTGAAACTTTATTTATGGTGTTAATAATCTAAGATTCCTACGCTGCGCGAGGGATGAGTGGCTTGCCAGATAGAGTCGCATGATAATTTACCCTTCTTTTTCGTGGCCATGAGTTCAAGCCTGGAAGCAAAACGAATAATTTTATTTATTCATTATTTTTATATATTTTTATTTATAACTTTTCTCCGTTCTTATTCTATATTTACTACGAATTCCATTCATTTTCATACTTCCTAAAATAAAATTTGATCTGAAAAGATCTATAAATTTAACAGAAATTTTAAGGGTCGATGTCTTGCACATGCGCAGATATCATCCATATGCTTAGCATTGTGCATTTCGATTCAGATTTCCTTCACATCTGAAACATTATTTATGGTATTAAGAATCTAAGATTCCTCCGCTGCACGAGGTTTGCGTGTCTTGCCAGATAGAGTCGCATGATGATTTGCACTTCTTTTTCGTGGTGTTGAGTTCGAGCCTGGAAGCAAAACGAATAATTTTATTTATTCATTATTTTTATATATTTTTATTTATAACTTTTTACCGTGCTTATTCTATATTTACTACGAATTCCATTCATTTTCATACTTCTTAAAATATAATTTGATGTGAAAATATCTATAAATTTAACAGAAATTTTAATATTCGATGTCTTGCATATGCGCAGATATCATCCATATGCCTAGCATTGTTCATTTCGATCCAGATTTCCTTCACATCTGAAACTTTATTTATGGTATAAAGAATCTAAGATTGCTCCGCTGTACGAGGGATGCGTGGCTTGCCAAATAGAGTCGCATGATGATTTACTTTTCTTTTTCGTGATCATGAGTTCAAGCCTGGAAGCAAAACGAATAATTTTATTTATTCATTATTTTTATATATTTTGATTTATAACATTTCTCCATGCCCATTCTATTTTTACTACGAATTCCATCCATTTTCATTCATCCTAAAATAAAATTTGATGTGAAAATATCTATAAATTTAAAAGAAATTTTAATATTCGATGTCTTGCACATGCGCATATATCATCCATATGCCTAGCATTGTTCATTTCGATCCAGATTTCCTTCACATCTTAAACTTTATTTATGGTATTAAGAATCTAAGATTGCTCCGCTGTACGAGGGATGCGTGGCTTGCCAGATAGAGTCGCATGATGATTTGCACTTCTTTTTCGTGGTCTTGAGTTCGAGCCTGGAATTAAAACGAATAATTTTATTTATTCATTATTTTTATATATTTTTATTTATAACTTTTCTCCGTTCTTATTCTATATTTACTTCGAATTCCACCCATTTTCAAAATTCCTAAAATGAAATTTGATGTGAAAAGATCTATAAATTTAATAGAAATTTTTAGGGTCGATGTCTTGCACATGCGCAGATATCATCCATTTGCTTAGCATTGTGCATTTCGATCCAGATTTCCTTCACATCTGAAACATTATTTATTTTATTAAGAATCTAAGATTTCTGCGATGTACGAGGGATGCGGGGCATGGTATATAGAGTCGCATGATGATTTACCCTTCTTTTTCGTGGTCATGAGTTCGAGCCTGGAAGCAAAACGAATAATTTCATTTATTCATTATTTTTATATATTTTTATTTATAACTTTTCACCATACTTATTCTATTTTAACTACGAATTCCATCCATTTTCATACTTCCTAAAATAAAATTTTATGTGAAAATATCTATAAATTTAATAGAAATTTTAAGATTCGTTGTCTTGCACATGCGCATATATCATCCATATGCCTAGCATTGTTCATTTCGATCCAGATTTCCTTCACATCTGAAACTTTATTTCTAGTATTAAGAATCTAAGATTTCTGCGCTGCACGAAGGATGCGTGGTTTGCCAGATAGAGTCGCCTGATGATTTACCCTTCTTTTTCGTGGTCATGAGTTCAAGCCTGGAAGCAAAACGAATAATTTTATTTATTCATTATTTTTATATATTTTTATTTATAACTTTTCTGCGTTCTTATTCTATATTTACTACGAATTCCATCCATTTTCATACATCCTAAAATAAAATTTGATGTGAAAATATCTATAAATTTAACAGAAATTTTATGATTCGTTGTCTTGCACATGCGCATATATCATCCATATGCCTAGCATTGTTCATTTCGATCCAGATTTCCTTCCCATCTGAAACTTTATTTATGGTCTTAAGAATCTAAGATTTCTGTGATGTACGAGAGATGCGTGGCATGGTAGATAGAGTCGCATGATGATTTGAACTTCTTTTTCGTGGTATTGAGTTCGAGCCTGGAAGCAAAACGAATAATTTTATTTATTCATTATTTTTATATATTTTTATTTATAACTTTTCTCCATGCTTAATCTATTTTTACTACGAATTCCATCCATTTTCATACTTCCTAAAATAAAATTTGATGTGAAAATATCTATAAATTTAACAGAAATTTTAAGGGTCGATGTCTTGCACATGCGCAGATATCATCCATATGCTTAGCATTGTGCATTTCGATCCAGATTTCCTTCACATCTGAAACATTATTTATGGTATTAAGAATCTAAGATTTCTGCGATGTACGAGGGATGCGGGGCATGGTATATAGAGTCGCATGATGATTTACCCTTCTTTTTCGTGGTCATGAGTTCGAGCCTGGAAGCAAAACGAATAATTTTATTTGTTCATTATTTTTATATATTTTTATTTATAACTTTTCTCCGTGCTTATTCTATATTTACTACGAATTCCATTCATTTTCATACTTCCTAAAATAAAATTTGATCTGAAAAGATCAATAAATTTAACAGAAATTTTAAGGGTCGATGTCTTGCACTCGCAGATATCATCCATTTGCTTAGCATTGTGCATTTCGATCCAGATTTCCTTCACATCTGAAACTTTATTTATGGTGTTAATAATCTAAGATTCCTGCGCTGCGCGAGGGATGAGTGGCTTGCCAGATAGAGTCGCATGATTATTTACCCTTCTTTTTCGTGGGCATAAGTTCAAGCCTGGAAGCAAAACGGATAATTTCATTTATTCCTTATTTTTATATATTTTTATTTATAACTTTTCTCCGTTCTTATTCTATATTTACTACGAATTCCATTCATTTTCATACTTCCTAAAATAAAATTTGATCTGAAAAGATCTATAAATTTAACAGAAATTTTAAGGGTCGATGTCTTGCACATGCGCAGATATCATCCATATGCTTAGCATTGTGCATTTCGATCCAGATTTCCTTCACATCTGAAACATTATTTATGGTATTAAGAATCTAAGATTCCTGCGCTGCACGAGGTTTGCGTGTCTTGCCAGATAGAGTCGCATGATGATTTGCACTTCTTTTTCGTGGTCTTGAGTTCGAGCCTGGAAGCAAAACGAATAATTTTATTTATTCATTATTTTTATATATTTTTATTTATAACTTTTCTCCGTGCTTATTCTATATTTACTACGAATTCCATTCATTTTCATACTTCTTAAAATAAAATTTGATGTGAAAATATCTATAAATTTAACAGAAATTTTAATATTCGATGTCTTGCACATGCGCAGATATCATCCATATGCCTAGCATTGTTCATTTCGATCCAGATTTCCTTCACATCTGAAACTTTATTTATGGTATTAAGAATCTAAGAATTCTGCGATGCACCAGGGATGCGGGCATGGTATATAGAGTCGCATGATGATTTACCCTTCTTTTTCGTGGTCATGAGTTCGAGCCTGGAAGCAAAACGAATAATTTTATTTATTCATTATTTTTATATATTTTTATTTATAACTTTTCTCCATGCTTATTCTATTTTAACTACGAATTCCATCCATTTTCATACTTCCTAAAATAAAATTTTATGTGAAAATATCTATAAATTTAATAGAAATTTTAAGATTCGTTGTCTTGCACATGCGCATATATCATCCATATGCCTAGCATTGTTCATTTCGATCCAGATTTCCTTCACATCTGAAACTTTATTTCTGGTATTAAGAATCTAAGATTCCTGCGCTGCACGAGGGATGCGTGGCATGGTAGATAGAGTCGCATGATGATTTCAACTTCTTTTTCGTGGTCTTGAGTTCGAGCCTGGAAGCAAAACGAATAATTTTATTTATTCATTATTTTTATATATTTTTATTTATAACTTTTGTCCATGCTTATGCTATTTTTACTACGAATTCCATCCATTTTCATACTTCCTAATTTAAAATTTGATGTGAAAATATCTATAAATTTAAGAGAAATTTTAAGGGTCGATGTCTTGCACATGCGCAGATATCATCCATATGCTTAGCATTGTGCATTTCGATCCAGATTTCCTTCACATCTGAAACATTATTTATTTTATTAAGAATCTAAGATTTCTGCGATGTACGAGGGATGCGGGGCATGGTATATAGAGTCGCATGATGATTTACCCTTCTTTTTCGTGGTCATGAGTTCGAGCCTGGAAGCAAAACGAATAATTTTATTTATTCATTATTTTTATATATTTTTATTTATAACTTTTCACCATACTTATTCTATTTTAACTACGAATTCCATCCATTTTCATACTTCCTAAAATAAAATTTTATGTGAAAATATCTATAAATTTAATAGAAATTTTAAGATTCGTTGTCTTGCACATGCGCATATATCATCCATATGCCTAGCATTGTTCATTTCGATCCAAATTTCCTTCATATCTGAAACTTTATTTCTAGTATTAAGAATCTAAGATTTCTGCGCTGCACGAAGGATGCGTGGCTTGCCAGATAGAGTCGCATGATGATTTACCCTTCTTTTTCGTGGTCATGTGTTCAAGCCTGGAATCAAAACGGATAATTTTATTTATTCATTATTTCTATATATTTTGATTTATAACATTTCTCCATGCTTATTCTATTTTTACAACGAATTCCATCCATTTTCATACATCCTAAAATAAAATTTGATGTGAAAATATCTATAAATTTAATAGAAATTTTAAGATTCTTTGTCTTGCACATGCGCATATATCATCCATATGCCTAGCATTGTTCATTTCGATCCAGATTTCCTTCCCATCTGAAACTTTATTTATGGTATTAAGAATCTAAGATTGCTGCGCTGTACGAGGGATGCGTGGCTTGCCAGATAGAGTCGCATGATGATTTGCACTTCTTTATCGTGGTCTTGAGTTCGAGCTTGGAATCAAAACGGATAATTTTATTTATTCATTATTTCTATATATTTTTATTTATAACTTTTCTCCGTTCTTATTCTATATTTACTACGAATTCCATTCATTTTCATACTTCCTAAAATAAAATTTGATCTGAAAAGATCAATAAATTTAACAGAAATTTTAAGGGTCGATGTCTTGCACATGCGCAGATATCATCCATTTGCTTAGCATTGTGCATTTCGATCCAGATTTCCTTCACATCTGAAACTTTATTTATGGTGTTAATAATCTAAGATTCCTGCGCTGCGCGAGGGATGAGTGGCTTGCCAGATAGAGTCGCATGATGATTTACCCTTCTTTTTCGTGGGCATAAGTTCAAGCCTGGAAGCAAAACGGATAATTTTATTTATTCCTTATTTTTATATATTTTTATTTATAACTTTTCTCCTTTCTTATTCTATATTTACTACGAATTCCATTCATTTTCATACTTCCTAAAATAAAATTTGATCTGAAAAGATCTATAAAGTTAACAGAAATTTTAAGGGTCGATGTCTTGCACATGCGCATATATCATCCATATGCCTAGCATTGTTCATTTCGATCCAGATTTCCTTCACATCTGAAACTTTATTTCTGGTATTAAGAATCTAAGATTCCTGCGCTGCACGAGGGATGCGTGGCATGGTAGATAGAGTCGCATGATGATTTGAACTTCTTTTTCGTGGTCTTGAGTTCGAGCCTGGAAGCAAAACGAATAATTTTATTTATTCATTATTTTTATATATTTTTATTTATAACTTTTGTCCATGCTTATGCTATTTTTACTACGAATTCCATCCATTTTCATACTTCCTAAAATAAAATTTGATGTGAAAATATCTATAAATTTAATAGAAATTTTAAGATTCGTTGTCTTGCACATGCGCATATATCATCCATATGCCTAGCATTGTTCATTTCGATCCAGATTTCCTTCACATCTGAAACTTTATTTATGGTATTAAGAATCTAAGATTCCTGCGCTGCACGAGGGATGCGTGGCATGGTAGATAGAGTCGCATGATGATTTGAACTTCTTTTTCGTGGTCTTGAGTTCGAGCCTGGAAGCAAAACGAATAATTTTATTTATTCATTATTTCTATATATTTTTATTTATAACTTTTCTCCGTTCTTATTCTATATTTACTACGAATTCCATTCATTTTCATACTTCCTAAAATAAAATTTGATCTGAAAAGATCTATAAATTTAACAGAAATTTTAAGGGTCGATGTCTTGCACATGTGCAGATATCATCCATATGCTTAGCAGTGTGCATTTCGATCCAGATTTCCTTCACATCTGAAACATTATTTATTTTATTAAGAATCTAAGATTTCTGCGATGTACGAGGGATGCAGGGCATGGTATATAGAGTCGCATGATGATTTACCCTTCTTTTTCGTGGTCTTGAGTTCGAGCCTGGAAGCAAAACGAATAATTTTATTTATTCATTATTTTTATATATTTTTATTTATAACTTTTCTCCATGCTTATTCTATTTTTACTACGAATTCCATCCATTTTCATAATTCCTAAAATAAAATTTGATGTGAAAATATCTATAAATTTAACAGAAATTTTAAGGGTCGATGTCTTGCACATGCGCAGATATCATCCATATGCTTAGCATTGTGCATTTCGATCCAGATTTCCTTCACATCTGAAACATTATTTAAGGTATTAAGAATCTAAGATTTCTGCGATGTACGAGGGATGCGGGGCACGGTATATAGAGTCGCATGATGATTTACCCTTCTTTTTCGTGGTCATGAGTTCGAGCCTGGAAGCAAAACGAATAATTTTATTTATTTATTATTTTTATACATTTTTATTTATAACTTATCTCCATGCTTATTCTATTTTAACTACGAATTCCATCCATTTTCATACTTCCTAAAATAAAATTTTATGTGAAAATATCTATAAATTTAATAGAAATTTTAAGATTCGTTGTCTTGCACATGCGCATATATCATCCATATGCCTAGCATTGTTCATTTCGATCCAGATTTCCTTCACATCTGAAACTTTATTTCTGGTATTAAGAATCTAAGATTCCTGCGCTGCACGAGGGATGCGTGGCATGGTAGATAGAGTCGCATGATGATTTGAACTTCTTTTTCGTGGTCTTGAGTTCGAGCCTGGAAGCAAAACGAATAATTTTATTTATTCATTATTTTTATATATTTTTATTTATAACTTTTCTCCATGCTTATGCTATTTTTACTACGAATTTCATCCATTTTCATACTTCCTAAAACAAAATTTGATGTGAAAATATCTATAAATTTAACAGAAATTTTAAGGGTCGATGTCTTGCACATGCGCAGATATCATCCATATGCTTAGCATTGTGCATTTCGATCCAGATTTCCTTCACATCTGAAACATTATTTATGGTATTAAGAATCTAAGATTTCTGCGATGTACGAGGGATGCGGGGCACGGTATATAGAGTCGCATGATGATTTACCCTTCTTATTCGTGGTCATGAGTTCGAGCCTGGAAGCAAAACGAATAATTTTATTTATTTATTATTTTTATATATTTTTATTTATAACTTATCTCCATGCTTATTCTATTTTAACTACGAATTCCATCCATTTTCATACTTCCTAAAATAAAATTTTATGTGAAAATATCTATAAATTTAATAGAAATTTTAAGATTCGTTGTCTTGCACATGCGCATATATCATCCATATGCCTAGCATTGTTCATTTCGATCCAGATTTCCTTCACATCTGAAACTTTATTTCTGGTATTAAGAATCTAAGATTCCTGCGCTGCACGAGGGATGCGTGGCATGGTAGATAGAGTCGCATGATGATTTGAACTTCTTTTTCGTGGTCTTGAGTTCGAGCCTGGAAGCAAAACGAATAATTTTATTTATTCATTATTTTTATATATTTTTATTTATAACTTTTCTCCATGCTTATGCTATTTTTACTACGAATTTCATCCATTTTCATACTTCCTAAAATAAAATTTGATGTGAAAATATCTATAAATTTAACAGAAATTTTAAGGGTCGATGTCTTGCACATGCGCAGATATCATCCATATGCTTAGCATTGTGCATTTCAATCCAGATTTCCTTCACATCTGAAACTTTATTTATGGTATTAAGAATCTCAGATTGCTGCGCTGTACGAGGGATGCGTGGCTTGCCAGATAGAGTCGCATGATGATTTGCGCTTCTTTATCGTGGTCTTGAGTTCGAGCCTGGAATCAAAACGGATAATTTTATTTTATCATTATTTCTATATATTTTTATTTATAACTTTTCTCCGTTCTTATTCTATATTTACTACGAATTCCATTCATTTTCATACTTCCTAAAATAAAATTTGATCAGAAAAGATCAATAAATTTAACAGAAATTTTAAGGGTCGATGTCTTGCACATGCGCAGATATCATCCATTTGCTTAGCATTGTTCCTTTCGATCCAGATTTCCTTCACATCAGAAACTTTATTTATGGTATTAAGAATCTAAGATTCCTGCGCTGCACGAGGGATGCGTGGCATGGTAGATAGAGTCGCATGATGATTTGAACTTCTTTTTCGTGGTCTTGAGTTCGAGCCTGGAAGCAAAACGAATAATTTTATATATTCATTATTTTTATATATTTTTATTTATAACTTTTCTCCATGCTTAAGCTATTTTTACTACGAATTCCATCCATTTTCATACTTCCTAAAATAAAATTTGATGTGAAAATATCTATAAATTTAACAGAAATTTTAAGGGTCGATGTCTTGCACATGCGCAGATATCATCCATATGCTTAGCATTGTGCATTTCGATCCAGATTTCCTTCACATCAGAAACTTTATTTATGGTGTTAATAATCTAAGATTCCTGCGCTGCGCGAGAGATGAGTGGCTTGCCATATAGAGTCGCATGATGATTTACCCTTCTTTTTCGTGGGCATAAGTTCAAGCCTGGAAGCAAAACGGATAATTTTATTTATTCCTTATTTTTATATATTTTTATTTATAACTTTTCTCCGTTCTTATTCTATATTTACTACGAATTCCATTCATTTTCATACTTCCTAAAATAAAATTTGATCTGAAAAGATCTATAAATTTAACAGAAATTTTATATGTCGATGTCTTGCACATGCGCAGATATCATCCATATGCTTAGCATTGTTCCTTTCGATCCAGATTTCCTTCACATCAGAAACTTTATTTATGGTATTAAGAATCTAAGATTCCTGCGCTGCACGAGGGATGCGTGGCATGGTAGATAGAGTCGCATGATGATTTGAACTTCTTTTTCGTGGTCTTGAGTTCGAGCCTGGAAGCAAAACGAATAATTTTATATATTCATTATTTTTATATATTTTTATTTATAACTTTTCTCCATGCTTAAGCTATTTTTACTACGAATTCCATCCATTTTCATACTTATTAAAATAAAATTTGATGTGAAAATATCTATAAATTTAATAGAAATTTTAAGATTCGTTGTCTTGCACATGCGCATATATCATCCATATGCCTAGCATTGTTCATTTCGATCCAGATTTCCTTCACATCTGAAACTTTATTTATGGTATTAAGAATCTAAGATTGCTGCGCTGTACGAGGGATGCGTGGCTTGCCAGATAGAGTCGCATGATGATTTGCGCATCTTTATCGTGGTCTTGAGTTCGAGCCTGGAATCAAAACGGATAATTTTATTTATTCATTATTTCTATATATTTTTATTTATAACGTTTCTCTGTTCTTATTCTATATTTACTACGAATTCCATTCATTTTCATACTTCCTAAAATAAAATTTGATCTGAAAAGATCTATAAATTTAACAGAAATTTTAAGGGTCGATGTCTTGCACATGCGCAGATATCATCCATATGCTTAGCATTGTGCATTTCGATCCAGATTTCCTTCACATCTGAAACATTATTTATGGTATTAAGAATCTAAGATTCCTGCGCTGCACGAGGTTTGCGTGGCTTGCCAGATAGAGTCGCATGATGATTTGCACTTCTTTTTCGTGGTCTTGAGTTCGAGCCTGGAAGCAAAACGAATAATTTTATTTATTCATTATTTTTATATATTTTTATTTATAACTTTTCTCCGTGCTTATTCTATATTTACTACGAATTCCATTCATTTTCATACTTCTTAAAATAAAATTTGATGTGAAAATATCTATAAATTTAACAGAAATTTTAATATTCGATGTCTTGCACATGCGCAGATATCATCCATATGCCTAGCATTGTTCATTTCGATCCAGATTTCCTTCACATCTGAAACTTTATTTATGGTATGAAGAATCTAAGATTGCTCCGCTGTACGAGGGATGCGTGGCTTGCCAAATAGAGTCGCATGATGATTTACCCTTCTTTTTCGTGATCATGAGTTCAAGCCTGGAAGCAAAACGAATAATTTTATTTATTCATTATTTTTGTATATTTTGATTTATAACATTTCTCCATGCCCATTCTATTTTTACTACGAATTCCATCCATTTTCATTCATCCTAAAATAAAATTTGATGTGAAAATATCTATAAATTTAACAGAAATTTTAATATTCGATGTCTTGCACATGCGCATATATCATCCATATGCCTAGCATTGTTCATTTCGATCCAGATTTCCTTCACATCTGAAACTTTATTTATGGTATTAAGAATCTAAGATTGCTCCGCTATACGAGGGATGCGTGGCTTGCCAGATAGAGTCGCATGATGATTTGCACTTCTTTTTCGTGGTCTTGAGTTCGAGCCTGGAATTAAAACGAATAATTTTATTTATTCATTATTTTTATATATTTTTATTTATAACTTTTCTCCGTTCTTATTCTATATTTACTTCGAATTCCAACCATTTTCAAAATTCCTAAAATGAAATTTGATGTGAAAAGATCTATATATTTAATAGAAATTTTTAGGGTCGATGTCTTGCAGATGCGCAGATATCATCTATTTGCTTAGCATTGTGCATTTCGATCCAGATTTCCTTCACATCTGAAACTTTATTTATGGTGTTAATAATCTAAGATTCCTACGCTGCGCGATGGATGAGTGGCTTGCCAGATAGAGGCGCATGATGATTTACCCTTCTTTTTCGTGGTCATGAGTTCAAGCCTGGAAGCAAAACGAATAATTTTATTTATTCATTATTTTTATATATTTTTATTTATAACTTTTCTCCGTGCTTATTCTATATTTACTACGAATTCCATTCATTTTCATACTTCTTAAAATAAAATTTGATGTGAAAATATCTATAAATTTAACAGAAATTTTAATATTCGATGTCTTGCACATGCGCAGATATCATCCATATGCCTAGCATTGTTCATTTCGATCCAGATTTCCTTCACATCTGAAACTTTATTTATGGTATGAAGAATCTAAGATTGCTCCGCTGTACGAGGGATGCGTGGCTTGCCAAATAGAGTCGCATGATGATTTACCCTTCTTTTTCGTGATCATGAGTTCAAGCCTGGAAGCAAAACGAATAATTTTATTTATTCATTATTTTTATATATTTTGATTTATAACATTTCTCCATGCCCATTCTATTTTTACTACGAATTCCATCCATTTTCATTCATCCTAAAATAAAATTTGATGTGAAAATATCTATAAATTTAACAGAAATTTTAATATTCGATGTCTTGCACATGCGCATATATCATCCATATGCCTAGCATTGTTCATTTCGATCCAGATTTCCTTCACATCTGAAACTTTATTTATGGTATTAAGAATCTAAGATTGCTCCGCTATACGAGGGATGCGTGGCTTGCCAGATAGAGTCGCATGATGATTTGCACTTCTTTTTCGTGGTCTTGAGTTCGAGCCTGGAATTAAAACGAATAATTTTATTTATTCATTATTTTTATATATTTTTATTTATAACTTTTCTCCGTTCTTATTCTATATTTACTTCGAATTCCAACCATTTTCAAAATTCCTAAAATGAAATTTGATGTGAAAAGATCTATATATTTAATAGAAATTTTTAGGGTCGATGTCTTGCAGATGCGCAGATATCATCTATTTGCTTAGCATTGTGCATTTCGATCCAGATTTCCTTCACATCTGAAACTTTATTTATGGTGTTAATAATCTAAGATTCCTACGCTGCGCGATGGATGAGTGGCTTGCCAGATAGAGGCGCATGATGATTTACCCTTCTTTTTCGTGGTCATGAGTTCAAGCCTGGAAGCAAAACGAATAATTTTATTTATTCATTATTTTTATATATTTTGATTTATAACATTTCTCCATGCCCATTCTATTTTTACTACGAATTCCATCCATTTTCATTCATCCTAAAATAAAATTTGATGTGAAAATATCTATAAATTTAACAGAAATTTTAATATTCGATGTCTTGCACATGCGCATATATCATCCATATGCCTAGCATTGTTCATTTCGATCCAGATTTCCTTCACATCTGAAACTTTATTTATGGTATTAAGAATCTAAGATTGCTCCGCTATACGAGGGATGCGTGGCTTGCCAGATAGAGTCGCATGATGATTTGCACTTCTTTTTCGTGGTCTTGAGTTCGAGCCTGGAATTAAAACGAATAATTTTATTTATTCATTATTTTTATATATTTTTATTTATAACTTTTCTCCGTTCTTATTCTATATTTACTTCGAATTCCAACCATTTTCAAAATTCCTAAAATGAAATTTGATGTGAAAAGATCTATATATTTAATAGAAATTTTTAGGGTCGATGTCTTGCAGATGCGCAGATATCATCTATTTGCTTAGCATTGTGCATTTCGATCCAGATTTCCTTCACATCTGAAACTTTATTTATGGTGTTAATAATCTAAGATTCCTACGCTGCGCGATGGATGAGTGGCTTGCCAGATAGAGGCGCATGATGATTTACCCTTCTTTTTCGTTTTCATGAGTTCAAGCCTGGAAGCAAAACGAATAATTTTATTTATTCATTATTTTTATATATTTTTATTTATAACATTTCTGCGTTCTTATTCTATATTTACTACGAATTCCACCCATTTTCAAAATTCCTAAAATGAAATTTGATGTGAAAAGATCTATAAATTTAATAGAAATTTTAAGATTCGTTGTCTTGCACATGCGCATATATCATCCATATGCCTAGCATTGTTCATTTCGATCCAGATTTCCTTCACATCTGAAACTTTATTTATGGTATAAAGAATCTAAGATTGCTCCGCTGTACGAGGGATGCGTGGCTTGCCAAATAGAGTCGCATGATGATTTACCCTTCTTTTTCGTGATCATGAGTTCAAGCCTGGAATCAAACGAATAATTTTATTTATTCATTATTTTTATATATTTTGATTTATAACATTTCTCCATGCTTATTCTATTATTACTACGAATTCCATCCATTTTCATACATAATAAAATAAAATTTGATGTGAAAATATCTATAAATTTAACAAAAATTTTATGATTCGTTGTCTTGCACATGCGCTTATATCCTCCATATGCCTAGCATTGTTCATTTTGATCCAGATTTCCTTCCCATCTGAAACTTTATTTATGGTCTTAAGAATCTAAGATTTCTGCGATGTACGAGAGATGCGTGGCATGGTAGATAGAGTCGCATGATGATTTGAACTTCTTTTTCGTGGTCTTGAGTTCGAGCCTGGAAGCAAAACGAATAATTTTATTTATTCATTATTTTTATATATTTTTATTTATAACTTTTCTCCATGCTTATTCTATTTTTACTACGAATTCCATCCATTTTCATACTTCCTAAAATAAAATTTGATGTGAAAATATCTATAAATTTAACAGAAATTTTAAGGGTCGATGTCTTGCACATGCGCATATATCATCCATATGCCTAGCATTGTTCATTTCGATCCAGATTTCCTTCACATCTGAAACTTTATTTCTGGTATTAAGAATCTAAGATTCCTGCGCTGCACGAGGGATGCGTGGCATGGTAGATAGAGTTGCATGATGATTTGATCTTCTTTTTCGTGGTCTTGAGTTCGAGCCTGGAAGCAAAACGAATAATTTTATTTATTCATTATTTTTATATATTTTTATTTATAACTTTTCTCCATGCTTATGCTATTTTTAATATGAATTCCATCCATTTTCATACTTCCTAAAATAAAATTTTATGTGAAAATATCTATAAATTTAACAGAAATTTTAAGGGTCGATGTCTTGCACATGCGCAGATATCATCCATATGCTTAGCCTTGTGCATTTCGATCCAGATTTCCTTCACATCTGAAACATTATTTATGGTATTAAGAATCTAAGATTTCTGCGATGTACGAGGGATGCGGGGCATGGTATATAGAGTCGCATGATGATTTACCCTTCTTTTTCGTGGTCATGAGTTCGAGCCTGGAAGCAAAACGTATAATTTTATTTATTCATTATTTTTACATATTTTTATTTCTAACTTTTCTCCATGCTTATTCTATTTTAACTGCGAATTCCATCCATTTTCATACTTCCTAAAATAATATTTTATGTGAAAATATCTATAAATTTAATAGAAATTTTAAGATTCGTTGTCTTGCACATGCGCATATATCATCCATATAACTAGCATTGTTCATTTCTATCCAGATTTCCTTCACATCTGAAACTTTATTTCTGGTATTAAGAATCTAAGATTCCTGCGCTGCACGAGGGATGCGTGGCTTGCCAGATAGTGTCGCATGATGATTTACCCTTCTTTTTCGTGGTCATGAGTTCAAGCCTGGAAGCAAAACGAATAATTTTATTTATTCATTATTTTTATATATTTTGATTTATAACATTTCTCCACGCTTATTCTATTTTTACTACGAATTCCATCCATTTTCATACATCCTAAAATAAAATTTGATGTGAAAATATCTATAAATTTAATAGAAATTTTAAGATTCGTTGTCTTGCACATGCGCATATATCATCCATATGAATAGCATTGTTCATTTCGATCCAGATTTCCTTCACATCTGAAACTTTATTTATGGTATTAAGAATCTAGGATTGCTGCGCTGTACGAGGGATGCGTGGCTTGCCAGATAGAGTCGCATGATGATTTGCGTATCTTTATCGTGGTCTTGAGTTCAAGCCTGGAAGCAAAACGGATAATTTTATTTATTCCTTATTTTTATATATTTTTATTTATAACTTTTCTCCGTTCTTATTCTATATTTACTACGAATTCCATTCATTTTCATACTTCCTAAAATAAAATTTGATCTGAAAAGATCTATAAATTTAACAGAAATTTTAAGGGTCGATGTCTTGCACATGCGCAGATATCATCCATATGCTTAGCATTGTGCATTTCGATCCAGATTTCCCTCACATCTGAAACATTATTTATGGTATTAAGAATCTAAGATTCCTGCGCTGCACGAGGTTTGCGTGGCTTGCCAGATAGAGTCGCATGATGATTTGCACTTCTTTTTCGTGGTCTTGAGTTCGAGCCTGGAAGCAAAACGAATAATTTTATTTATTCATTATTTTTATATATTTTTATTTATAACTTTTCTCCGTGCTTATTCTATATTTACTACGAATTCCATTCATTTTCATACTTCTTAAAATAAAATTTGATGTGAAAATATCTATAAATTTAACAGAAATTTTAATATTCGATGTGTTGCACATGCGCAGATATCATCCATATGCCTAGCATTGTTCATTTCGATCCAGATTTCCTTCACATCTGAAACTTTATTTCTGGTATTAAGAATCTAAGATTGCGGCGCTGCACGAGGGATGCGTGGCTTGCCAGATAGAGTCGCATGATGATGTGCATTTCTATTTCGTGGTCTTGAGTTCGAGCCTGGAAGCAAAACGAATAATTTTATTTATTCATTATTTTTATATATTTTGATTTATAACATTTCTCCATGCTTATTCTATTTTTACAACGAATTCCATCCATTTTCATACATCCTAAAATAAAATTTGATGTGAAAATATCTATAAATTTAATAGAAATTTTAAGATTCTTTGTCTTGCACATGCGCATATATCATCCATATGCTTAGCATTGTTCATTTCGATCCAGATTTCCTTCCCATCTGAAACTTTATTTATGGTATTAAGAATCTAAGATTGCTGCGCTGTACGAGGGATGCGTGGCTTGCCAGATAGAGTCGCATGATGATTTTCACTTCTTTATCGTGGTCTTGAGTTCGAGCTTGGAATCAAAACGGATAATTTTATTTATTCATTATTTCTATATATTTTTATTTATAACTTTTCTCCGTTCTTATTCTATATTTACTACGAATTCCATTCATTTTCATACTTCCTAAAATAAAATTTGATCTGAAAATATCTATAAATTTAACAGAAATTTTAAGGGGCGATGTCTTGCACATGCGCAGATATCATCCATTTGCTTAGCATTGTGCATTTCGATCCAGATTTCCTTCACATCTGAAACTTTATTTATGGTGTTAATAATCTAAGATTCCTGCGCTGCGCGAGGGATGTGTGGCTTGCCAGATAGAGTCGCATGATGATTTACCCTTTTTTTTCGTGGTCATAAGTTCAAGCCTGGAAGCAAAACGAATAATTTTATGTATTCATTATTTTTATATATTTTGATTTATAACATTTCTCCATGCTTATTCTATTTTTAATACGAATTCCATCCATTTTCATACATCCTAAAATAAAATTTGATGTGAAAATATCTATAAATTTAATAGAAATTTTAAGATTCGTTGTCTTGCACATGCGCATATATCATCCATATGCATAGCATTGTTCATTTCGATCCAGATTTCCTTCACATCTGAAACTTTATTTATGGTGTTAATAATCTAAGATTCCTGCGCTGCGCGAGGGATCCGTGGCCTGCCAGATAGCGTCGCATGATGATTTACACTTCTTTTTCGTGGTTTTGAGTTCGAGCCTGGAATCAAAACGGATAATTTTATTTATTCATTATTTTTATATATTTTTATTTATAACTTTTCTCCGTTCTTATTCTATATTTACTGCGAATTCCACCCATTTTTAAACTTCCTAAAATAAAATTTGATGTGAAAAGATCTATAAATTTAATAGAAATTTTAAGGGTAGATGTCTTGCACACGCGCAGATATCATCCATATGCTTAGCATTGTGCATTTCGATCCAGATTTCCTTCACGTCTGAAATTTTATTTATGGTATTAAGAATCTAAGATTCCTGCGCTGCACGAGGGATGCGTGGCTTGTCAGATAGATTCGCATGATGATTTACCCTTCTTTTTCGTGGTCATGAGTTCAAGCCTGGAAGCAAAACGAATAATTTTATTTATTCACTATTTTTTTATATTTTTATTTATTATTTTTATCCGTGCTTATTTTATATTTACTACGAATTCCATCCATTTTCATACGTCCAAAAATAAAATGTAATGAAAAAATATCTATAAATTTAATAGAAATTTTAAGATTCGTTGTCTTGCACATGCGCATATATCATCCATATACCTAGCATTGTTCATTTCGATACAGATTTCCTTCACATCTGAAACTTTATTTATGGTATTAAGAATCTAAGATTGCTGCGCTATACGAGGGATGCGTGGCTTGCCATATAGAGTCGCATGATGATTTTCCCTTCTTTTTCGTGGTCTTGAGTTCGAGCCTGGAATCAAAACGGATAATTTTATTTATTCATTATTTCTATATATTTTGATTTATAACATTTCTCCATGCTTATTCTATTTTTACAACGAATTCCATCCATTTTCATACATCCTAAAATAAAATTTGATGTGAAAATATCTATAAATTTAATAGAAATTTTAAGATTCGTTGTCTTGCACATGCGCATATATCATCCATATGCCTAGCATTGTTCATTTCGATCCAGATTTCCTTCCCATCTGAAAATTTATTTATGGTATTAAGAATCTAAGATTGCTGCGCTGTTTATGAGGGATGCGTGGCTTGCCAGATAGAGTCGCATGATGATTTGCACTTTTTTATTGTGGTCTTGAGTTCGAGCCTGGAATCAAAACGGATAATTTTATTTATTCATTATTTCTATATATTTTTATTTATAACTTTTCTCCGTTCTTATTCTATATTTACTACGAATTCCATTCATTTTCATACTTCCTAAAATAGAATTTGATCTGAAAAGATCTATAAATTTAACAGAAATTTTAAGGGTCGATGTCTTGCACATGCGCAGATATCATCCATTTGCTTAGCATTGTGCATTTCGATCAAGATTTCCTTCACATCTGAAACTTTATTTATGGTGTTAATAATCTAAGATTGCTGCGCTGTACGAGGGATCCGTGGCCTGCCAGATAGCGTCGCATGATGATTTACACTTCTTTTTCGTGGTCTTGAGTTCGAGCCTGGAATCAAAACGGATAATTTTATTTATTCATTATTTTTATATATTTTTATTTATAACTTTTCTCCGTTCTTATTCTATATTTACTACGAATTCCACCCATTTTCAAACTTCCTAAAATAAAATTTGATGTGAAAAGATCTATAAATTTAATAGAAATTTTAAGGGTAGATGTCTTGCACACGCGCAGATATCATCCATATGCTTAGCATTGTGCATTTCGATCCAGATTTCCTTCACGTCTGAAACTTTATTTTTGGTATTAAGAATCTAAGATTCCTGCGCTGCACGAGGGATGCGTGGCTTGTCAGATAGAGTCGCATGATGATTTACCCTTCTTTTTCGTGGTCATGAGTTCAAGCCTGGAAGCAAAACGAATAATTTTATTTATTCACTATTTTTATATATTTTTATTTATTATTTTTATCCGTGCTTATTTTATATTTACTACGAATTCCATCCATTTTCATACGTCCAAAAATAAAATGTAATGAAAAAATATCTATAAATTTAATAGAAATTTTAAGATTCGTTGTCTTGCACATGCGCATATATCATCCATATGCCTAGCATTGTTCATTTCGATCCAGATTTCCTTCCCATCTGAAAATTTATTTATGGTATTAAAAATCTAAGATTCCTGCGCTGCACGAGGGATGCGTGGCTTGCCAGATAGAGTCGCATGATGATTTACCCTTCTTTTTCGTGGTCATGAGTTCAAGCCTGGAAGCAAAACGAATAATTTTATTTATTCATTATTTTTATATATTTTTATTTATTATTTTTATCCGTGCTTATTTTATATTTACTACGAATTCCATCCATTTTCATACGTCCAAAAATAAAATGTAATGAAAAAATATCTATAAATTTAATAGAAATTTTAAGATTCGTTGTCTTGCACATGCGCATATATCATCCATATGCCTAGCATTGTTCATTTCGATCCAGATTTCCTTCACATCTGAAAATTTATTTATGGTATTAAGAATCTAAAATTGCTGCGCTGTACTAGGGTTGCGTGGCTTGCAGATAGAGTCGCATGATGATTTGCACTTCTTTTTCGTGGTCTTGAGTTCGAGCCTGGAATCAAAACGGATAATTTTATTTATTCATTATTTCTATATATTTTTATTTATAACATTTCTCCATGCTTATTCTATTTTTACTACGAATTTTATCCATTTTCATACATCCTAAAAAAAAATTTGATGTGAAAATACCTATAAATTTAACAGAAAATTTTTGATTCGTTGTCTTGCACATGCGCAGATATCATCCATTTGCTTAGCATTGTGCATTTCGATCCAGATTTCCTTCACATCTGAAACTTTATTTATAGTGTTAATAATCTAAGATTCCTGCGCTGCGCGAGGGATGAGTGGCTTGCCAGATAGAGTCGCATGATGATTTACCCTTCTTTTTCGTAGTCTTGAGTTCGAGCCTGGAATCAAAACGGATAATTTTATTTATTCCTTATTTTTTATATTATTATTTATAACTTTTCTCCGTTCTTATTCTATATTTACTACGAATTCCATTCATTTTCATACTTCCTAAAATAAAATTTGATGTGAAAAGATCTATAAATTTAATAGAAATTTTAAGGGTAGATGTCTTGCACACGCGCAGATATCATCCATATGCTTAGCATTGTGCATTTCGATCCAGATTTCCTTCACGTCTGAAACTTTATTTATGGTATTAAGAATCTAAGATTCCTGCGCTGCACGAGGGATGCGTCGCTTGCCAGATAGAGTCGCATGATGATTTACCCTTCTTTTTCGTGGTCATAAGTTCAAGCCTGGAAGCAAAACGGATAATTTTATTTATTCCTTATTTTTTATATTATTATTTATAACTTTTCTCCGTTCTTATTCTATATTTACTACGAATTCCATTCATTTTCATACTTCCTAAAATAAAATTTGATCTGAAAAGATCTATAAATTTAACAGAAATTTTAAGGGTCGATGTCTTGCACATGTGCATATATCATCCATATGCCTAGCATTGTTCATTTCGATCCAGATTTCCTTCACATCTGAAAATTTATTTATAGTATTAAGAATCTAAAATTGCTGCGCTGTAGGAGGGATGCGTGGCTTGCCAGATAGCGTCGCATGATGATTCGCACTTCTTTTTCGTGGTCTTGAGTTCGAGCCTGGAATCAAAACGGATAATTTTATTTATTCCTTATTTTTTATATTATTATTTATAACTTTTCTCCGTTCTTATTCTATATTTACTACGAATTCCATTCATTTTCATACTTCCTAAAATAAAATTTGATGTGAAAAGATCTATAAATTTAATAGAAATTTTAAGGGTAGATGTCTTGCACACGCGCAGATATCATCCATATGCTTAGCATTGTGCATTTCGATCCAGATTTCCTTCACGTCTGAAACTTTATTTATGGTATTAAGAATCTAAGATTGCTTCGCTGTACGAGGGATGCGTGGCTTGCCAGATAGAGTCGCATGATGATTTACCCTTCTTTTTCGTGGTCTTGAGTTCGAGCCTGGAATCAAAACGGATAATTTTATTTATTCATTATTTCTATATATTTTGATTTATAACATTTCTCCATGCTTATTCTATTTTTACAACGAATTCCATCCATTTTCATACATCCTAAGATAAAATTTGATGTGAAAATATCTATAAATTTAATAGAAATTTTAAGATTCGTTGTCTTGCACACGCGCAGATATCATCCATATGCTTAGCATTGTGCATTTCGATCCAGATTTCCTTCACGTCTGAAACTTTATTTATGGTCTTATGAATCTAAGATTTCTGCGATGGTTGAGGGATGCTTGGCTTTCTAGATAGAGTCGCATGATGATTTGCACTTCTTTTTCGTGGTCTTGAGTTCGAGCCTGGAAGCAAAACGAATAATTTTATTTATTCATTATTTCTATATATTTTTATTTATAACTTTTCTCCGTTCTTATTCTATATTTACTACGAATTCCATTCATTTTCATACTTCCTAAAATAAAATTTGATCTGAAAAGATCTATAAATTTAATAGAAATTTTAAGATTCGTTGTCTTGCACATGCGCATATATCATCCATATGCCTAGCATTGTTCATTTCGATCCAGATTTAATTCACATCTGAAACTTTATTTATGGTATTAAGAATCTAAGATTCCTGCGCTGCACGAGGGATGCGTGTCTTGCCAGATAGAGTCGCATGATGATTTACCCTTCTTTTTCGTGGTCATGAGTTCAAGCCTGGAAGCAAAACGAATAATTTTATTTATTCTTTATTTTTATATATTTTGATTTATAACATTTCTCCATGCTTATTCTATTTTTACTACGAATTCCATCAATTTTCATACATCCTAAAATAAAATTTGATGTGAAAATATCTATAAATTTAATAGAAATTTTAAGATTCGTTGTCTTGCACATGCGCATATATCATCCATATGCCTAGCATTGTTCATTTCGATCCAGATTTAATTCACATCTGAAACTTTATTTATGGTATTAAGAATCTAAGATTGCTGCGCTGTACGAGGGATGCGTGGCTTGCCAGATAGAGTCGCATGATGATTTACCCTTCTTTTTCGTGGTCATGAGTTCAAGCCTGGAAGCAAAACGAATAATTTTATTTATTCTTTATTTTTATATATTTTGATTTATAACATTTCTCCATGCTTATTCTATTTTTACTACGAATTCCATCCATTTTCATACATCCTAAAATAAAATTTGATGTGAAAAATCTATAAATTTAATAGAAATTTTAAGATTCGTTGTCTTGCACATGCGCATATATCATCCATATGCCTAGCATTGTTCATTTCGATCCAGATTTCCTTCACATCTGAAACTTTATTTAAGGTATTAAGAATCTAAGATTGCTGCACTGTACGAGGGATCCGTGGCTTGCCAGATAGCGTCGCATGATGATTTGCACTTCTTTTTCGTGGTCTTGAGTTCGAGCCTGGAATCAAAACGGATAATTTTATTTATTCATTATTTTTATACATTTTTATTTATAACTTTTCTCCGTTCTTATTCTATATTTACTACGAATTCCACCCATTTTCAAACTTCCTTAAATAAAATTTGATGTGAAAAGATCTATAAATTTAATAGAAATTTTAAGGGTAGATGTCTTGCACACGCGCAGATATCATCCATATGCTTAGCATTGTGCATTTCGATCCAGATTTCCTTCACGTCTGAAACTTTATTTATGGTCTTATGAATCTAAGATTTCTGCGATGGGCGAGGGATGCTTGGCTTTCCAGATAGAGTCGCATGATGATTTGCACTTCTTTTTCGTGGTCTTGTGTTCGAGCCTGGAAGCAAAACGAATAATTTTATTTATTCATTATTTTTATATATTTTTATTTATTATTTTTATCCGTGCTTATTTTATATTTACTACGAATTCCATCCATTTTCATACGTCCAAAAATAAAATTTAATGGAAAAATATCTATAAATTTAATAGAAATTTTAAGATTCGTTGTCTTGCACATGCGCATATATCATCCATATGCCTAGCATTGTTCATTTCGATCCAGATTTAATTCACATCTGAAACTTTATTTCTGGTATTAAGAATCTAAGATTCCTGCGCTGCACGAGGGATGCGTGTCTTGCCAGATAGAGTCGCATGATGATTTACCCTTCTTTTTCGTGGTCATGAGTTCAAGCCTGGAAGCAAAACGAATAATTTTATTTATTCTTTATTTTTATATATTTTGATTTATAACATTTCTCCATGCTTATTCTATTTTTACTACGAATTCCATCCATTTTCATACATCCTAAAATAAATTTGATGTGAAAATATCTATAAATTTAATAGAAATTTTAAGATTCGTTGTCTTGCACATGCGCATATATCATCCATATGCCTAGCATTGTTCATTTCGATCCAGATTTAATTCACATCTGAAACTTTATTTATGGTATTAAGAATCTAAGATTCCTGCGCTGCACGAGGGATGCGTGTCTTGCCAGATAGAGTCGCATGATGATTTACCCTTCTTTTTCGTGGTCATGAGTTCAAGCCTGGAAGCAAAACGAATAATTTTATTTATTCTTTATTTTTATATATTTTGATTTATAACATTTCTCCATGCTTATTCTATTTTTACTACGAATTCCATCCATTTTCATACATCCTAAAATAAAATTTGATGTGAAAATATCTATAAATTTAATAGAAATTTTAAGATTCGTTGTCTTGCACATGCGCATATATCATCCATATGCCTAGCATTGTTCATTTCGATCCAGATTTCCTTCACATCTGAAACTTTATTTATGGTATTAAGAATCTAAGATTGCTGCCCTGTACCAGGGATCCGTGGCTTGCCAGATAGGGTCGCATGATGATTTGCACTTCTTTATCGTGGTCTTGAGTTCGAGCATGGAATCAAAACGGATAATTTTATTCATTCATTATTTCTATATATTTTTATTTATAACTTTTCTCCGTTCTTATTCTATATTTACTACGAATTCCATTCATTTTCATACTTCCTAAAATAAAATTTGATCTGAAAAGATCTATAAATTTAACAGAAATTTTTTGATTCGTTGTCTTGCACATGCGCAGATATCATCCATTTGCTTAGCATTGTGCATTTCGATCCAGATTTCCTTCACATCTGAAACTTTATTTATGGTGTTAATAATCTAAGATTCCTGCGCGGCGCGAGGGATGAGTGGTTTGCCAGATAGAGTCGCATGATGATTTACTCTTCTTTTTCGTGGTCATCAGTTCAAGCCTGGAAGCAAAACGAATAATTTTATGTATTCATTATTTTTATATATTTTGATTTATAACATTTCTCCATGCTTATTCTATTTTTACTACGAATTCCATCCATTTTCATACATCCTAAAAAAAATTTGATGTGAAAATATCTATAAATTTAACAGAAATTTTTTGATTCGTTGTCTTGCACATGCGCAGATATCATCCATTTGCTTAGCATTGTTCATTTCGATCCAGATTTCCTTCCCATCTGAAACTTTATTTATGGTATTAAGAATCTAAGATTGCTGCGCTGTACGAGGGATCCGTGGCTTGCCAGATAGAGTCGCATGATGATTTGCACTTCTTTTTCGTGGTCTTGAGTTCGAGCCTGGAAGCAAAACGGATAATTTTATTTATTCCTTATTTTTATATATTTTTATTTATAATTTTTCTCCGTTCTTATTCTATATTTACTACGAATTCCATTCATTTTCATACTTCCTAAAATAAAATTTGATCTGAAAAGATCTATAAATTTAACAGAAATTTTAAGGGTCGATGTCTTGCACATGCGCAGATATCATCCATATGCTTAGCATTGTGCATTTCGATCCAGATTTCCTTCACGTCTGAAACTTTATTTATGGTCTTATGAATCTAAGATTTCTGCGATGGCCGAGGGATGCGTGGCTTTCCAGATAGAGTCGCATGATGATTTGCACTTCTTTATCGTGGTCTTGAGTTCGAGCCTGGAATAAAAACGGATAATTTTATTTATTCATATTTTTATATATTTTTATTTTTAACTTCTCTCCGTGCTTATTCTATTTTTACAACGAATTCTATCCATTTTCATACATCCTAAAATAAAATTTGATGCGAAAAGATCTATAAATTTAATAGAAATTTTAATATTCGTTGTCTTGCACATGCGCATATATCATCCATATGCAGCATTGTGCATTTCGATCCAGATTTCCTTCACATCTGAAACTTTATTTATGGTCTTAAGAATCTAAGATTTCTGCGATGTACGAGGGATGCGGGGCATGGTATATAGAGTCGCATGATGATTTGCACTTCCTTTTCGTGGTCTTGAGTTCGAGCGTGGAAGCAAAACGAATAGTTTTATTTATTCATTATTTTTATATATTTTTATTTATAACTTTTCTCCGTTCTTATTCTATATTTACTACGAATTCCACCCATTTTCAAACTTCCTAAAATAAAATTTGATGCGAAAAGATCTATAAATTTAATAGAAATTTTAAGGGTGGATGTCTTGCACACGCGCAGATATCATCCATATGCTTAGCATTGTTCATTTCGATACAGATTTCCTTCCCATCTGAAACTTTATTTATGGTTTTAAGAATCTAAGATTGCTTCGCTGTACGAGGGATCCGTGGCTTGCCAGATAGCGTCGGATGATGATTTGCACTTCTTTTTCTTGGTCTTGAGTTCGAGCCTGGAATCAAAACGGATAATTTTATTTATTCATTATTTTTATATATTTTTATTTATAACTTTTCTCCGTTCTTATTCTATATTTACTACGAATTCCATTCATTTTCATACTTCCTAAATTAAAATTTGATCTGAAAATATCTATAAATTTAACAGAAATTTTAAGGGTCGATGTCTTGCACATGCGCAGATATCATCCATATGCTTAGCATTGTGCATTTCGATCCAGATTTCCTTCACATCTGAAACATTATTTATGGTATTAAGAATCTAAGATTTCTGCGATGTACGAGGGATGCGTGGCATGGTTTATAGAGTCGCATGATGATTTGCACTTCTTTTTCGTGGTCATGAGTTCAAGCCTGGAAGCAAAACGAATAATTTTATTTATTCATTATTTTTATATATTTTGATTTATAACATTTCTCCATGCTTATTCTATTTTTACAACGAATTCTATCCATTTTCATACATCCTAAAATAAAATTTGATGTGAAAAGATCTATAAATTTAATAGAAATTTTAAGATTCGTTGTCTTGCACATGCGCAGATATCATCCATATGCTTAGCATTGTGCATTTCGATCCAGATTTCCTTCACATCTGAAACATTATTTATGGTATTAAGAATCTAAGATTCCTGCGCTGCACGTGGTTTGCGTGACTTGCCAGATAGAGTCGCATGGTGATTTGCACTTCTTTTTCGTGGTCTTGAGTTCGAGCTTGGAAGCAAAACGAATAATTTTATTTATTCATTATTTTTATATCTTTTTATTTATAACTTTTCTCCGTGCTTACTCAATATTTACTACGAATTCCAGCCATTTTCATACTTCTTAAAATAAAATTTGATGTGAAAATATCTATAAATTTAACAGAAATTTTAATATTCGATGTCTTGCACATGCGCAGATATCATCCATATGCTTAGCATTGTGCATTTCGATCCAGATTTCCTTCACATCTGAAACTTTATTTACGGTCTTAAGAATCTAAGATTTCTGCGATGTACGAGGGATGCGTGGCATGGTTGATAGAGTCGCATGATGATTTGCACTTCTTTTTCGTGGTCTTGAGTTCGAGCATGGAAGCAAAACGAATAATTTTATTTATTCATTATTTTATATATTTTTATTTATAACTTTTCTCCGTTCTTATTCTATATTTACTACGAATTCCATTCATTTTCATACTTCCTAAAATAAAATTTGATGTTAAAATATCTAGAAATTTTAAGGGACGATGTCTGGCACATGCACAGATATCATCCATATGCAGCATTGTGCATTTCGATCCAGATTTCCTTCACATCTGAAACTTTATTTATGGTCTTAAGAATCTAAGATTTCTGCGATGTACGAGGGATGCGGGGCATGGTATATAGAGTCGCATGATGATTTGCACTTCTTTTTCGTGGTCTTGAGTTCGAGCATGGAAGCAAAACGAATAATTTTATTTATTCATTATTTTTATATATTTTTATTTATAACTTTTCTCCGTGCTTACTCAATATTTACTACGAATTCCAGCCATTTTCATACTTCTTAAAATAAAATTTGATGTGAAAATATCTATAAATTTAACAGAAATTTTAATATTCGATGTCTTGCACATGCGCAGATATCATCCATATGCTTAGCATTGTGCATTTCGATCCAGATTTCCTTCACATTGAAACTTTATTTACGGTCTTAAGAATCTAAGATTTCTGCGATGTACGAGGGATGCGTGGCATGGTTGATAGAGTCGCATGATGATTTGCACTTCTTTTTCGTGGTCTTGAGTTCGAGCCTGGAAGCAAAACGAATAATTTTATTTATTCATTATTTTTATATATTTTAATTTATAACTTTTCTTCGTTCTTATTCTATATTTACTACGAATTCCATTTATTTTCATACTTCCTAAAATAAAATTTGATCTGAAAAGATCTATAAATTTAACAGAAATTTTAAGGGTCGATGTCTTGCACATGCGCAGATATCATCCATTTCCTTAGCATTGTGCATTTCGATCCAGTTTTCCTTCACATCTGAAACTTTATTTATGGTGTTAATAATCTAAGATTCCTGCGCTGCGCGAGGGATGAGTGGCGTGCCAGATAGAGTCGCATGATGATTTACCCTTCTTTGCGCATGTGCCAGACATGCGCAAAGTTCAGACGTGAAGGACGTGGTCATAAGTTCAAGCCTGGAAGCAAAACGGATAATTTTATTTATTCCTTTATTTATTAATTATTTTTATATATTTTTATTTATAACTTTACTCCGTTCTTATTTTATATTTACTACGAATTCCATCCATTTTCATACATCCTAAAATAAAATTTGATGTGAAAATATCTATAAATTTAATAGAAATTTTAAGGTTAGATGTCTTGCACACGCGCAGATATCATCCATATGCTTAGCATTGTGCATTTCGATCCAGATTTCCTTCACGTCTGAAACTTTATTTATGTTCTTATGAATCTAAGATTCCTGCGCTGCGCGAGGGATGAGTGGCTTGCCAGATAGAGTCGCATGATGATTTACCCTTCTTTTTCGTGGTCATAAGTTCAAGCCTGGAAGCAAAACGAATAATTTTATTTATTCATTATTTTTATATATTTTTATTTATAACTTTTCTTCGTTCTTAATCTATATTTACTACGAATTCCATTCATTTTCATACTTCCTAAAATAAAATTTGATCTGAAAAGATCTATAAATTTAACAGAAATTTGAAGGGTCGATGTCTTGTACATGCGGAGATATCATCCATATGCATTGTGCATTTCGATCCAGATTGCCTTCACATCTGAAACTTTATTTATGGTATTAAGAATCTAAGATTCCTGCGCTGCACTATTGATGCGTGGCTTGACAGATAGAGTCGCATGATTTGCACATCTTTTTCGTGGTCTTGAGTTCAAGCCTGGAAGCAAAACGAATAATTTTTTTTTATTCATTATTTTTTATATATTTTTATTTATAATTTTTCTCCGTGCTTATTTTATATTTACTACGAATTCCATCCATTTTCATACGTCCTAAAATAAAATTTAATGAGAAAATATCTTTAAATTTAATAGAAATTTTAAGAGTCGATGTTTTGCACATGCGCAAATATCATCGGTATGCTTAGCATTGTGCATTTCGAGCCAGATTTCCATCAGATTTAAAACTTGAATTGGTTAATCGGATACGTATCTTAGAACGCTATGTAGATCAAGGGATGTGTGGCGTAGAACCGTAAGTTGCTTTCAACTCATTTCTGGTGATACACACAGATAAGTTCGTGTTTTAATACATATTTTGATAAAGAGTTTGAATACACAGTTAGGTTCGTGATGTAGTGGGTAAGATAAGAAAATGTTTCTTTTAATTTCAGCATCCTGGGTTCGAATATCATGGCAGGTGAGATTATATTTTCTTCTGTTTTGTTTCAAAATTCCATGAAAGTTCTAAAACCATTAAAAAAATTATTTTTAAAAATAATAATTTATGACAAATAACGAGAATTTCAAATTCGAATGAAGTCTGTGACTCTTCCATAGGAATACATTGTGTATATTTTCTGACCTGAGTCCAGGAAATCGTTTAGGATTGAAATAAGAAATATGATAGATATTTTTGAGACAAAATTTTATTTTAGGATGATTAATTCCTAAAAAATTTAGATTTTGTCTGGAGAATAATATTCAAAATAAATATAAAAGAAGAAAAAATTTAAAACGATTCTTGCGATCCGATATTCGAACTCAAAACCTCAAACTTTTCCGAATCTCAACGCTACCTCAATCCATTAGGCCGCATATCCTACGAACCACAAGGAGGATAAACTCCTTATTATGATTAAATATTCATAATTTGAAATGCGATGAGCTCCTGATTTAAAAGCACAAAGTCCTGAAGTTAGCAATTTTTGTAAATGTGCATCATATTGAGATTGAAAAAAAAAATATATTAATGGCACTTTGAAAAAAAAAATTATTTTAAGATATATATTGGGTGGAATTTAGAGATTAATATTAAAAATAAATAAATATTTCGATTTTTACAGTATATTAACTTTAAGATGACTTTTGAATTAATTTATTCGTTCCAGCTTTACCACAATCGTCCTGAAGCGATGAAAACTTTTGTCGATGAAATCGAGGAGGGGAACCAACAGTTGCCGACGGAGCGGGCAAATGCCCTTCTGCTTAACGCCGCCTCTGCTGTATTTGCAAATAATATCTTTTCTTTTCGTTCAAATTATAATAAAACAGGTTAGTTAAAAATGAATCACAAACCTCAATATATATATACATATATATTCAATATATATTCACATAAATCTTTTTCGTTTAAAAAATCGTTTCAATACAAAGTTGAGTAGTTTCATTTTATACACTTCTTAGAACTTTGAAATTATTTTAGTTTAAATATATATTTTTTAAATTACATCACGAGGTAATGATATGAATATTTGTTAAAGTTGCTACATTTTCCTTTTCTCATATACAATGGCCATTAAAGTTTTAGTTATAAATAAAATTTAATTACTCTTTCTTTTTTTGGAAAAATGAAAGTATTCAAATATCCCAGGTTTTTCAGATTCACATTTGAAACTATACCTTAACTTCATTTTAAGATTTCGAACAAATGAGAAAATAAGTTCTTGAGCAGGTTTTCTATTATTATCAAAACTACAGAAATCTAAATTAATTATAGCATTATAGTAGAGTATCTTTCCAGCTCGCCTTTCAGCTCGACAAAGACATTTTTCTTAATCATATATAAATAATAGAAATAAACAAAATACAAGTAAAAGGAGTAGAAAGAGAGGACGAAAAAGTAAAGAAAAGAAAAGTAAGTATTTACGAAACTTTGCAAAAATATTCGATTGAGAATTCGAATTCAGCGCTCTTTACCGTATTTCCACTCGTTGTATTAAAAAATAAATCTCAACTGATGGCTTCCAATGTGGCCAGACTTAATATCGAATATTTTAAGAGAAGCAGTCTGGAAAATCGGAACATTTGTAAAAAAAAAATTATTCTTTTCAGAATGTCCAGATTAGTTTTAAATATTAATGAAATCTGCATTAAAATTATGTTTCATTTACTCCTCAAAGCTTTTTCAAGGGCTTCTGACTCACTGACTCATACTCTTTAATTTGATAGTTTCATATTGCTGTGAATCAATTTAAAAAAAATACATCTATATAATTTGATAAAGGAAAAAATTTTATATTAAGCAAATTGATATACTAAATAATGCTTACGGTCTTGTTCACGTGAATGGATAACTCACGAATGACTCGACCAACCAAAATAAAGTTTTGCATGATGTTCATTGCTTGTCGCAGTAATCGTCTGCTTTTAAGTTGTTATTTATTTATTTTGATTGCGCCAAGAGTGTATTTGTTTTGTGGTGTGTAATCACCCTGCTTGCTTGTTTTAAGTTTTTATTAACTTAATTCATTAAACTTATTTCTGCGGTGTCTACTTACTGAACAGATAGAGTGTAATCTCATATTGAATTGTGAACTTTTTGTTTCCTTAAGTGGAAATAAAATTACAATCATCGCAATTGTTAAATAAATAAATATGAAGTCATAAAGACTTTTGATGGTGTATTCATCAGTTTTGAACTTATTTCATGCTAAATATAACATTTTCATTTGTATTCCGGATACCTACTTTCAAATATAAATTTTCCTGCGAATGCGGAAATAAAATTTGCTTCGAGAAAAATTTATAATTCGTGCCGAAATCAACTAAAAAAATGGACAAAGAAGTGAATTCTGGCGTATCTGTGAAAAGTCTTAGTGAGCTTCCAAACAAATCAAAGTCAACAAATGATAATAATTGTTCCACAGGTAAATCTTTCTTTTCTTCTTATATATATATAAAACTTGCCAATGTAATATATCTAAAATCAAAGTTTAACCTTAAAAACAAAATGTCATTTTGTAGCTTTCTCTTGTATGTATAAAAAAGAATTAAAGTTTCCTATGTTTGAAAAGATATTTTACAACATACACACACACGAACAAAAATCTTTTTGTCTGTGAAATTCATGTCGATTTAATTATAAACTAGAAATTAAGTGTAGAAATAAAATCAAACAGTAATCATAAGCAACTTTCAAAATTATTTGTACTGTTTTAGATTAGTTTCCATTTACAGAAGCCACAAATTTTAAAAAGAATAAACATATAATGATATACTCTGTAAGAACAATTGATGTACACATTTTTTTTTTATCAGTAATAGCAGAAATAATTCCATGTAGGGCATTAAACAGACAGCTCTGTCATATCAAAGGCATAAGAACATATAAAAAATTTAAAAAAGCAAATTGTATAAAGTTATTTCAAAAATTTTTAATGAAATTTTGTTGAACTTTCTTAGAAAACTTATTTTATTGTTATTATAGTCAATTACAATGGACTTATTTTAGTCCCTTTTAACTGACTAAAGAAATTCGAAAAATTATGCATATGAATGATTGATACATTAGAATTAGTTTTTATTAGATTTTTTAATAGAATAAATTAGAAAAATATAAAAGAAATTTATTTTATTATACCACATATAAAAAAACACACAAAATGAAATTATACAAATCGTTTAACCCTCCATCTGCATATTCTGCGATTTCCACGGGTTGGCATTTAGTCCATTCTCTGTTGCTTGTTTGCAAAAACTGCATCTAAATAGTAATTTTAAAGAATTACACAGCTAGAGGGCTAATGTAGTGAAGAAAAAAAAATCCATAAACATGAATAAGATAGCAAATGTTATATTCATTTTGTTACTGTATATAAAATAAGTAAATTTATTAAACTATTTGTTAAACAGAGTGGTCAAAACTAGTAACTGTATGAATGATTTAGGAAGGTGCCATATCTCATTCTGTCCTTACTTAAAAAACATATAAAACAACTTCTCATTTCATTACTAATATCTATATGAGAAGATGTTTCAGATTTTGGGTTAGTCAGAAATTCAGAAGTTATAATATAGGTAGTTTTTTGTATTTATAAATCTTAGCAAAAAAAAAAACAAAAAAAAAATGGTTTTGCTCTGTATCATCCATGAAGTTTTAGAAATCTGTTTAGTTCAAATTAATTGTGCTTGCTTTGATACCTTTTGTTGTTTTCCTTGTGTGTGCATTCCTAAAGATTTTTATGTGCCAAAGATTGTTTTAATTTTGTTAGCATGGTTATTAATAAAGTAGTGAAACTATATTTGTCTTATGAATGAGAAAGAATATATATATATATATACAATGAATCATGTTTTTTTGTTGTTTTTTATAATTTTTAAAATCTTTAAGATTATCAATATATTTGTTTTTTAATTGATGACAATAAAATTTGTCTCAAAATCGATTTAAAATTGTAAATGGATCTAATTCCTTATGCAAAATGATGCCTAATTTCTTTATGGTAAACATGATATAGGCAAATTTATTTCAATTTAATTGAAGCTTGAACTGTTTTAGCCCAATTCTCTATTTTAAATATTGTATATATAAATTGATACAATACTGTCTCTTCTGTCAGTATGATAGTATCATCCGCAAGCAATATAATATTTATATTTTTGTACTTATCCTATAATTTTTCTCAGTATTCTTTATGTAATAACCGATCAATGTATTGATCCAAATCAAGATTTTACTGAAATCCAATGTTATTAGTAATTTTTAAAATTCTTCATCCACTGCAATCTTAGTACTGAAAAAGCTATTTATCTACTGCCTTTCTGTCTAAAATTTTTGCTATCTTCAAGCTTGTTATTTATTTTAGAAATATAAGATAAAAAGTTAATATTTATTCATATTTAATATTAGCTTTAATAGCTCTAGATTCTGTAGAAATGGAAAGATTTAGAGTAATAAAAATAAAGTGGAAATGATATAATTTTAAAAATTATGCATTTCTTTGGCTAAGCTTATGTGAACATTAAAAAACAGGTAAATTGCCTAAGCAAGGGGTTATTAAATCTGATATTCATAAAAATTTGCAGATATCCAAAAGTTGAGCCAAGGAAGATTCTTCAGTAAAGTTAAAATTTTTAGTTGTGGGTTGGTTGAAGGAAAATTGAGTACATTATTTATGAGTGCAATCAATATCAAGTTATCTATGTAAAGCTCTTTCCTTGAAATTATAAGAATAAAAATTATATTGACTTAACAGAGAGATAAAAAAAAGGGGGGGGGTGCAATTTTAGATTAAGACAAATAGACTCTATTAGATTATGGAGTAACAATTTAAAATAAAATGTATAGTAAAATTTAAAATAAAATGTATATGTAAATATAAATCCTGCAGATGTTCTTATTAAAATGGCCAATCTGATAATGTAAATGTTTGATTTTATTTAATTAAATACCCAGAAGTCTAAATGTTGGCATGGATGGTAACAAACGTAGAGTCAAATCTAATTGTGACATATCTGTAAATATTTTTGTATGCCATTTATAGTTAATGAGATGTTAATTCATTTCTAGAAACAGGGTCAATTATTGTTTTTGAATAATTCACAGAGTTTGTTATATACAGATGTTCGTGAGAGTCAGTTGTTTATGTGTATATGCTATGGATGAAGGGTTATTGAACATTTTTCCATTGTTTCATGAGTGGATGCTACACACAATTGAGTTTAAAGGGGGGGGGGGAAACTTGCACTGTTAATAGAGGCTGATGATATCTTCTGATTACTTTTATTTTGTTTTCTTGATGAAAATGTTTTATCATCTTTGCTTCCCATTCATGTCTTAACTTTCAGATATATATGAGTTTATTTAAATTGTTTATTTATTTTATTTTAACATTTTTTTTTAATTTTGAAAATTCAATTGTTTTTCTTTTTATTATTATTTGCATTGATTTACCATGGAATGAAGGATTCTAACTTTCTTCAATATTTATTTCTAGTTATTTCTTATTTTTTTTTCCATGATCACTTTAACTTGATAACTATAACCAGAAAGTCTTATTTAATGATTTCTTCATGATTTTTGTTTGTTCTTTTTAAAGGAAATTTGCTATGTATTTAAAAAAAAAAAAAAGTCAATTGTTTAAAATCTTTAGATCAATCTGAATCTTATTATTTTTCTTTACTTTATTACTCAAAATGGTGATTGTAACATTTGTACTTTATTTTTGATGGTCGTGTAATAGTCCATGATTTAATAAATTGTCAATTACATGGAAGGAAGTTAATTATTTATAATTAATTAGCACAAAACAAGATTGCAAATAAATATATGTGCAAATTTCAGATTCTGAATTGAATTGAAGCTAAGATATTATTTACTTGTAAGTAATAATTCTTAATTTGTTGCATCACAACAGGATTAGGAAACAAAATTCAATTCTATATTGTCTTTAATCTTCTTGCATTGGGGAACTTTAAAATCTTATCTTAGTTATTCTGTCATTTCACTTGCAGTATTATTATAGATTAATTTTAAACAAAATATATAATATTATTATACATATGAAATTATTATTAATAACACTATTATGCATGTGAAATTTGCTTTGTTGCTTAAGTATTTAGATCTGCTCACATTTATTTCATATAAATAGCTAAATTTTAGAAATTTTGGTCAAGTAACTTTTGTCTTGAAAAACTAGTTTGTTGTTAAGATTTTGTTTGAAAAACTAAAATCTTAATTAAGAATAAATTAATCTTGTTTCTATTTCGTTCGATACCTATGATTTTAAAATATTTTATTCGTGGAAATATATATATGTCCATATGTATATTATTGCAATAATATACATATGGAGATAAATTGTCTGCTTATGAAATGAACATGAAAAGCAGGAAAAAGATGGTTTGCTTCTTAAAATGTTAAAAGTAAAAGCACTAATATGAAATAGAAAAAGAAACAGCTGCATTGAAAATCATCATCATATTCTGTTATGTTACCTTTGCCAATCAATCATTTAAGAGTTATTAATTTAGCATCTCTTCAGATGTGCTCATATTTTTTGCTTCCTATCTTAGTGCGTCAATATTTTATTCTTAAATTTTTTTTACATTAGTTTAAGATTTCTAATATTTTCCTTTATTTAATTTTTCTATTTTAGAGTAATTTTATTTCCTTTTACAAATTTACCCTCTCATCTGATTACAGTAATGCTTAACATTTCCTCAATTTCTATTGTCGCAAAGCATTTTCCTCTTTCTGCTTATTGTTAGATTAATTTGAATTACATTTACCTTGTCTTAGGAATGATAATTCAAAGAAATTTCCAGACATTCTGCAGAATTTTTAATGTACAATGTTTTGTGAAAAAGTCTGAAATTTTTTGCATTTATAGCAGTTGAATGATAGATGGAGGAAGCCAAAGCATAAGCAATCAATTTTACCTTAACTAACAGGAAAATCATACATAAAGAAGAATTTGGCTTTTTATTTTTAAATTACAATGCATTAGATGTTTAAAAGACAGTGGGAAAAAAAGCAATATTAAGATGAAATATCAATAATCCATTGTTACATGAATGCCATAATTTATTTATGTATGATTTTATACATAGAATTTCCAATAAAGGAACAGTCGACAGATAGATGAGAAGAGTTGTTTACTCACAACTTCATCTTTTATAACTGCTTCTATTTGAACACTCATTTATTTAAAAAGTAAAAGCTCGAAAGAAGTTTTTGTTAAATTACATCAATTAAAAAAATCAGTTTCAAATGCTAAATTGGTAAATGCAGTAAGGTAATTGTTCATTTCAAGACATTGCCTTTCAACTTTATAGGGAAAAATTACTATTTGTGGATATATACGGTCCCCAGCTTTCTTTGAGATTTCCAGGTTATGCCAAGATTGGCAAGCATGCAACCATCTATCTCTAGTCTGCTAGGCGATAAAAGCTGGGGGTGCGTTCATTATTAATCCATGTCATTAGAAGTCCTTAAAAACTGTTAATTTTTTGTGGTTCTTATAGTTAGGATTTTATTTATTTTTTTTGCGATGTTTGATCTTTTATTGCCGAAATTGTTTCAATGGGAGGGTTTTATTTCGATTTAGAGAAATACTGATAATAAAGAAAAAATGTGTTTCTATCATTTTTTTTTTCTTGGGCCTTTCTTTTTTCTCCTTTCGCTTGTTTAGATGGGAGGAAATCGCCCCCTTTTTAAGGATAATTTTATGTATTCATGTAAAACCATATGAGTTAAGTTTTTAACAATGTTTTCAGCAAGTCGTGTGCTTTTCTACATTAGTTTTTTTTTTTTTTTTTTCTTTTGAGCATTTGTTATTAGTTATTTCAAAATTATTTAGTAAATTAATTTATTTAAATATTTTTACGACAAGAAATTTTTGCGCATAAGAAGTTTTAAAACTTTTTAATAGTATGTAGATTTAATTCACTATGAACTTTCAGAAATGCGTGTACTGAATTGTTTAATGCTTCCAAAAATAAAACAGGTGCGTAGCATCATGAGAAATGCTTAATCTTAAAAAGAAAAAAAAAAAAAAATTAAGCACCTTAAAAATACTGAATTTTCTCGAGATGTGCAAAAAAAAAAAGCTTTTTGTTTTGTTTCTTCACATGTTGAATACGATAATTCGAAAGTATGATCTTAAAGCTTGTTTACCGGATGTATTGAGAAAGAAAACCAACAAAAGGTAAGAATTCGGGGAAAGAATCCAGGTTTAAATAGATCCATGAAATCCAACATATATTAAACTCGTAATTATTTTCGCCTCTCAATCCTTCTTCAACAATGTGCATTGCCGTTTATTGAAAAAATTTGACTTGTGTATAACCGACCACTCTGCTACCACTGAACGAGACAGTTAACTGCAAAGGGCAATACGAAATACGTCGCCGTTTTGGAGGTTTATTGCAGTACATAGGCCACCGACCGGGGCCTTCAGCTGCATTTTGAGTAGGGCTATGACTTGTGATGTGTAAAATTCCATGGAGTGAAAAAAAAAAAAAAAAGATGCGTAATGTGAAGTGTAGAATTTAAAATGAAATAAAGGAGAATGATAATAAGTTTTGTACCATACTTGTTGCTATTCGAAAAATGTTCGAACTTTAATTTTTAGTATTTTAGATACTGAAGAATTTAAGTTATGGTTGGTAAATATATGTTTAACCTTTTGTATGTTCTAAAAAAGAATACGCACATTAGTCCGATCAATAGAAAATAAGAATGCAGCAGGTTGAATTTGGTGTACCAAAGAAATACATCACCCCGAAATATGTCACATGGAAGAAGCTGTTCTAAAAACACTTACGGTGAAGTCTTTATAGTACATTTCACATTCAGTCATCATTCTCATTAATATGCCGTTTTATAACAATACCTCGAACGACCTATTAAAAGGATTTCACTGTACTATATTGAATTGCGATTTGCAGTTTCGTTAGTTGATCGCATAAAATCTAGTATGATGAGATATTTAACTTAATGCCGCCATAAATTTTCAATGATAGCAATTTCTTCCATTATCTCTCTCTCTTTTTAGTGTCCCCACACACCAAATTTTGGCTTTTGCGAAGGGCAGGGCCTTGCTGGATCTGGAAATTAAGAAAAAAATAAGCAAAAAGTTTTCAAAACTTCCATTCTTCAGGGTTCAGATTCTGTCTTTTTATACCGATTTTTTCTCTTTATAACTCATAGTTATAAAGATTACTGAATGTTCTTAAGGTTGTTGGAGTGTATAATAGTGCAAATGCAGTTAGAGCATTTGCTGAGCTCGATAAAAACAGAATATGCGAATCTAGGTGCCATTCACTGCGAAACACAAAAATTGCCAGAAAAAAAAATGATTAAAAAGGGAGGTTATTAAATGCTGAGGTGAAAGAAAGTATAACGTATAATATGGTGAATTTTAAGTATGTACACACATAATTTATTATTAAAATATGTTAGTCTATACTTTAAATGCATTTTTCTCAAAATTGATTTTTTTCTTATTTTTTGCTCACTTTAAATCAAGTAACTCAAAATATAATTATCATATTACTATGAAATTTGGTGGACTTTGTCTTTCTACTATTTTCTAGGGAATGAACTAAAAGAATTTAGAGTGAGGGAATATTTTTTTAATTTACAGCCTGTTGTTTGAACAATAGCGTCATAAATTTACTAAAAATGTCATGATAAGTTCTTCGACTGGTTCTAAAAATTTTATTTATTATTATAACCATACGATTGTAGTTCATTCTCTAGAGAAAACTATGTAGTTTATTTTGTTATAAGTTTTGTTCGGATGAGAGTAATAGTTTTTGGTGTAGTCAATTTGTTTTTAAAGAATTTGCTTAAATTTATGCTATTAAATGCCAATTTTCAAAAAGTTTTAATGTTCATTTCAAATATTGACATCCAATTACTAATTTTGAATAGTCTTAAACCCAGAATATGGTTAAAGTATGTCTACAGCCTGTTTTTCTAAAAAAGTGCTCCGAACATGTTCGGATTCCTTAATATCATAATATATTATCTCGCATTATCGGTGTAAAAAAAAATATTTATGAACAATTTTAAAGGTTTAAAAAATCAGATTTTCAGTGATACCAATTTTGTTTGAATTGAATGCATTTTTGTCTTTAGTTTTTGAAAAATTAGTTTTGGACACAATTTGTAGTAATGATTTTTATTATAATGAAATTCAAAACAATATACATTGATTTTTCGATTAGTGTTATCTTACCATTGTTAAAGTCATGATTAAAAAATACTTTGTTTGCTTTAATTTAAACTTAATTAAAATGTTTTAGCAGTTTATTGAATAAGATATTTTATTTGATACATTTTGTTAAATTTTGAAGTAATGCGATATATTGTCTCGCATTGACTTCAAAAAATACTTTTTTTAAAAAAGAATTTAAATTGGCATTTTTTTTTAAATTTTTCTTTTTCTTTTACATACCCACCTACAACTATGGAATTTCCATAGTTGCTACAGAAATTAGATGAAAACTGCGGAATTATGCATCTATAATAAAAACTACGGAAAAGCTATAAAATAACTGTTATATACGCGGGAAATTACAAAATACATTGAAAATACCCTTTTTCCGAATCTGTGGGCACAACAATGCGAATAATGAAAGTGTTTGTGTGTTTGATTCCAGTTGTCCTTTATCGTGTGTTTTTCTTTTAATTTCGGTTCGTATGTTGTCAGGTACAACTGCTAAGTCTTTACCGTCAACAAATTTATACAAAATTCCGTTTCGATTGCAGTAGTCTTCGTAATTAGAAATTCTTTGATTACTTCATTATCTTGAGCACTCATTATCTTTTATTCTTGGTAAGATGTTATTGAATGAGATACAAAATACGTCTATGGGAGATTTACTTAAGGTGTCAGTATGAATCGTGCGTGTACCGGAGCGATGCTCAATGACGTAACCGAATTCTTGTAGCGATAGAGCCCAACGTGCAACGCAAGTTGACAGATCTGTCTTCTGCTTAGTGTTCTGTAATAATTTTGAATGGGATTCTCAATAAGTATACTGAAAATTTCTTTATTGTTTCGATAACGGCAGGTTCATAACTCGTTACGGCATCTGATGTTTTCTTATTCATGAAACAAGTGAGGTGAAAGTTTTTATCGTCAGGGGATTTTTGCATTAAAATAGCTCCGTATCCCACTAAACTAGCGTCGATGTGTAGTTCAGTTTTGTAACTAGGGTTCTAAATTCTTAATAACAGTTTTTCAGTTAAAAATGACTTTAACTTATTAAAAGAGTTTATTTCCTCTTTGCCAAATTTATACTTTCGGTCTTTTCTCAAGAGTGATCGAGCTGTAATGGAGTATTTTGGGATAAACTTTCAGAAGTGTCCAGTGAGTCCTAAGAAACTGTAAATTTCTTTTTAGGTCGTTGGTTTCGGGAAATTAAGAAGAGCTTTATTTTTTACAGTAGATGGGAAGCTTTTACCTTCTATGACATGGCCTAAAAATTCGATTCGCTTCTTCAAAAAATGAGATTTCCCAAAGTTCGTTTCTAGTCCGTATGCGCTGGCAATGTTTAAAACTCGTTCGATTCCTTCTTGAAATGAGGAAGACAAAATTATATCGTCCATAAAGGCCAAAATAATAATCATCCTTAATCGGAGGTCAAAAAATAGTGTTCACTTGACTTTTAAACACGGGTGGAGAATTATAAAGTTCAAAAGGAATCTTGAGAAATCGGTATCTACCTTCATAGGTGACGAACGAGGCATATTTTCTATTATGTTTGTTTGCATCCACATGGAAGAATACATTTTTGAGATCGATAGTATTGAAGGTGCGCGCGCTTCATGCAATCTGTCCAATATATCCTTGATTAGAGGAAGGGGAAATCTATCCTTTACAATGACTATTTAATCTCCTATAATCGATGCAAACATAAAGGGTTCCATCTCTCTTTCTCGCGATTACAACTTATGTACAGTATTTTGAAGAACTAGGTTCTACAATCCCTTGTTTTAACCATTCAGCTATTTGAGCTTGGACAATTTCTTTTTCCAAAAATGGTAGTCTACGGACTAATGAAATATAGCTTCGTTATGTTCACCAAAATGTTTAATTCAACACTTGTTGTTTTAGTCTTGTGCAGTGCGTAACTTGAAATTGCTTATTGTACGTAATGTTTAAAAGTATTTGGAACGTCATGTTCTGCGTTCAGTTCATCTTTGTTAGGGGTCACCACAACTGATAGGACGAATAGTGAGTTGGTATCCTCTGCGCGCTGAAATATATCTTTGATCGCAGTTTCATTTTCATTCATTAATGTTTCACCCTGCCATTAGCACATTAAGTCCAACGATCATACCTTAAGACATAACATAATTTTCTACAATAAATATATCTGCTTTACCCGTAAAATCATTAATTTGAATCTCTTTAAAATAACCCAATGGTTTGACTCTGCATTTACCAAATCTACTTAAGGTAGAGCCCAATGGAGACAATTTCTTGACATTTAGTTTATCAAACGCTGATTTACAGCAATGTCGTTTGATTTCGGCATCGATAAGTGAACTAACGCTTACATTATATCAATCATTGCTTTATTGTTGTTTTGAACTTGATATCTAAGGTGGATATTTGTGATTTGCTTTTGGGCATTATGAAGTTTTATGGCCAAAAGTTCCACATTTAAAACATTTAATGCAAAACCATGAGTCCCCGCAGTTAAAACAAATTTTATTCTTAAGATTTTTAAAATCACTATATTTTATACTTCCAGGACCACCACTAAATTCTACTTTATTCGTACTTTCGTTTTTAATCTATCATCATGCTCAAATTTTGGTTTATTTTTTTTCAAAAGTATTAAGTTTATGATTTAGATCATATTTTGTTTTACTCTATCAAAAGCACCTTTACTTTTTGCAGAATCACTCTTATTTACTTTGTAAACTTTAAGTTTCTCTTTAAATTCAAATAAATTCTTGCATTTATTCAAAATAATTTCGTTTTCTTGCCTATCATTTAACCCTTTGATAACGAAGTGCGTCAAAGCGAAATCTTCAATTTTTACAATTTTTTTATTTTTAGAAAATATTCTGAGGCGGATTCAGAATCTCTCATCTTTCTTCTGCTCAAAAGTTCATGCAAATGAGATGAATTTACTTCAAAAGAAAATTTATCAATCGTGCCTTGTCTCAGTTTTCGCTACGAATTGATTTCTTGTTCTTTCGAATCAACAATGCCTCTTAAGGATCTTTCAGCAAAGACAAATTTTTGTGAGTCTGACAGACTAAATAATTCAGAAATGTTTTCGAAGTGATCGACCCAATTAACTATGTTTCCTTGTAATTCTGCATTAAATTTGGAAATGGTACTTTCGATATCTGAATAATTAATACCAATATTATGAATAGCAGAACTTCTATTTTGATTACTTCTATGATCATTATCACATTGCACATTATAAATCTTATTCCTACTACACTGCATGGAAAAAATTATTTCTATTTTTACTTTCACATTGCATGCAAGAATATTTTTTTTTTTTTTTTCCCTTCTAAAATTTTTCTTATTTGTCGAATTTTGTTCCTCGCTGTTTGACTCAGACGTAACACCTCCACCAAAAATTTCGACTAGCTTCTCAAGGTCGCATAATAAAAACATAATTGTATTTGCTATTCCGGCTTCTCGCCGTCAAATGAACAAATGTAATTAGTATATTACATACAGTAATCATTTCGTTCTGCGAAACTGAGTCATGCAGGTTTTGTAATTTCTTTTTAAAGTCATCGCTTCCGACTAGAAAACCAAAGTCAGGGCAATTTTTTATTCGTTTTCGATTTGAGCGATCTCCATCAGAATCAAAAATAAATTTATACATTATTCTTATTTATTTATTTGTTTATTTTTTTTTACTCTGCAATTCTTAATGCAGTGCATATCTCTTTAATGTCATTTATAGTTTTCTTCTTGTAATACAAAAATAAACGCTACATTCCTCTTTTTCTTTAAAGCTGGTCTAGAGTTCACTCATGTAATCCATAGTTATCCATTATAATCCAGTCTTTAGTCATCTTAAGTGGAAGTCTAATCGTCTTTTGTTTTATAGCATCTTTCGTAGCAAGGCTGAATCCTAGTATATTGTAGTCCGGAATCCTACTGTCATTCCACTTCTGATTATTTGTGAAGGATGGTCGGCGGCAATAATCTCGATTATTAAATTATAGATATTTAATTGATATAAAATATTTCACGGATTTAGATTTAGAATATTATATAAAAATAAAGTTTAAAAAATAGAGAATAAAAACGCAATTCGTCATCGCCTTTAAGTTACAGTTCGTCATATTCTTTAAAGTTCCTTCTAAGAACCGTCTGCTAGTCGTATCGTGTCGTTTTGTCTAGCCTGGTATCCATCTCACTAACTCTGGTTGAGTCCGTTAGTGGCGCTGGTGAGCAGGAACAACTTTCCAATCAGGACGTCTGGCACTACATATTGTTCATTTCAGTACCCTAAAACGTTCACTTTTCAACGATTCTATCCCATTAAGGGGTGAGACATAGAATGGTGTTCGTATTTCCGGAATTCACTTTATTGTTAAATGTAACCATCTCCACCTTTCATCTTTCCTCTCACCCCTATTGGTCGAATTAAGCCTATCCAAGCGCATGCGCAAAAGCGCGGATGGTTTTAGAATTCGTTGGCAAAGAATATATATCGATATCAACTTTAAAATCAAATCTTTCAGTCACTTGACCATCTGTCAGTCTGTACATTCACATGCATATAAATGTGATGATTCGAAGATGCAACTATTAGAATGAAATTTGGTAAATAATCTTGTTATCAAAATTATAACTCTGTGTCATTCAGACAGCCAAAAATGCATTACAAAATGCATACTTGGTTTTGTTTCCTCATGTTTCCTCACGGTGTTCTTTCCTCAAAATGTATACTTGGTTTTTCATGTCTCACGACAGTAAAAATTCTTGTGCTTTTTCCCTAATTTCTATGTAAGGAGGGGGCGGGGTGATAACACCTTTATTAGATATTTGCAAGAACGTTTTGTAGGAACCACTTTCGCTAAAAATACAGTTTGTATTAAGCGTTTTTTTTTTTTTTTTTTTCAATTGCATTAGAACGATGACTACGTTTTTATGGATGGAATATTAGTAATATAATGATTGTAAGTTTTGGAAGAGCACTTTCTTAGCTGAAATTATTTCTTCACTAAATAACTAATGCCAATTTAATTCCTGCACCCAAAATATTCTGCATTTAATTTAGTGAGTGCAGTGTAAAAGGTGACAAATTAAAGGAACTTCCCGATAAACTTATATGCTACTTCCCATTTAATCATGGTATATCAACTGAAATATTTTCATGGGGAATCAATCATTCATGACATCAAAAAAGATTGTTGCAAGAGGAAATTTCAAAATTTATACTGTTTTAAATATATAGGCAATTCTTTATAAAATTGCCTATTCAGGTACAGCATTACATTTATGTACCTAACATTTTAGGTACATAATCTTTCAAAACACATTACTAACTTTAAAATAGTATTTTTAGTTTTCACATACAGAAGGTGGTTATAATTAAAATGATCCTATTCAGATCCCTCTGGAACCCTCTCTACCCATCGGATTTTGATGAACTTGGTATACATGTTATGTGGGCTAGGAAAAAAAGATTTCTGCAATAAAAAATAGTTCAAATTTTGACCACCAGAGAGCATTTTTTTAAAGTTTCTTATACAAATTAGTGAAATCTATAAAGAGACTTTTAGTCAGAACCCAAAAATCATTCTGCGTGCTTTTGTCATTATTAATCGTGCCCTTGCAAAAGAAAGGTCGAGCTTTACTAGTAAAACTGCTTTATTAAAACGGCAGCAATAGCTTAGCTGCACTGCTTGAATGTCTCATTTGAAGGAATTACGAAAAGGGCCATGGTGAAAAATAGTTTAATGAAGATGATTATGAAATTTGAAGAAAACTAGAGACTTGATTGTGCTGCCAGGAAGACGACAGAAACCGGTTGCGAATGAAACTGTCGAAGTCGCTTTGCTGTGATCTAAAGAGCCTTCAGTTTCAGCTATTCTTCAGCAAGTGCTCGATCTGTGTTACATGAGTTGGCGAATCCATGGTCGACAATATGAAAATTCTGCAATTCATTTTAAAATGGTATTTGTGTACGATCCACGTGGTGCAAATGCTGCGACCAAACATGCTATGAATTTGCTTGTTGATTTTCGATGAGAATGGAAGTTGATGGCCTTCACAAATTCTATAGTCAGATGAAGCGTACTTTTCGTTAGATGGAGCTGCGAATGGGGTGCCTCACCTCCTAATGACCTGCATCAACAACAATTTACTGCTGATTTTATACTCGAACCATTTCTCTTTGAAATTCCTCAAAGTCCTAAACATTCTCTGTTACAAGTGCACGGTACAGTGAACTCCTTTGACAACAAATCTTTCTTGCTTTACAAGAATAGCAATATTTGCAGACTGTCTTCATGCACATTGCCCCACATTGAATGCCAAGTCAAAGAACTGCTTCGTGCTACTTTGGTTGGAATTATGCAATATCCGGAACTTTTCCGGATGCTTGGCCTCCTCGTTCACCCAACTTAAATCCCTGCAATTTCTTGTTTTGAGGATTACTAAAATACCATGTTTATGGAGGAATTAAGATTTTACCTGAACTGTAAGCTTGCATTACACGCCATGTTGCTGCAATTCCTCGAGGGTTTCTTCTCCTTACCGTTGAAAATACTATAATGCGCTTTCAACACGTAATTAATGTCAACCGAATGCCACGTTGAGTACATTCTGTAATTGAATTCTGTTTAATGATTCTGACAGATTTTTTTTTCTGCTCTTCTTTGGGCGTCACAATTTCACCTGGTGATTAAAATTTTGAATACTTCTTTTATTGCAGAAGTCTTTTTCCCATGGTCCATATAATGTATACACCAAGTTTCATCCAAATCCAATCGCCAGATCTATTTTAGAGGGGTTTGAATAGGGTCACTTTAATTATAACCACCCTGTATGATAATTGGCAGCAGAATAACATTAAGTTACTGCCTCTTTTCAAGCGATTGTACTTTGCAATACATAAGAGAAAGAAAATGCATCAAAGTTATTCTGAAAATTTCGGAAAAAGTCATTTTTTTCCCCCCTTTTTAAATCTGCGAATAAAAGAATTCTGCAAACTGTAGGAATGCTGGCCACTGGACAAATGATGCTGAGCTTTCTACTACTAATCAGAAATTGCTGAAATTAAGTATAATAATTTTGTAATTACAAATACTGTCAAGAAAAAAAGTAGGATTAATATTAAAAATTTGATTTTTTTTTTTTAATTTAAAGAAAAGCTAAAATTACCAAGTGTGCTCTCCTCTTGTATATTTTCTTAATAAGGCACGTTTTGTTTTGAACTACATGATATAAAGAAAAAAAAATTTAAATAAAGTCATAAGACTTCTTTCTCTTGATCCGCATTTTGATGTAAATTTATGGATCACTTATCAAACTTAATTCTTCCTATATACTGCCTTCATGTATACTGGCAATCAGTCAATTTTTGATTAATTGTAATCAATCAAAATTTGATTACAATTCTAATATAAGGATCATTCTTTGAACTTTTTGATTGATTGATTATTTGCCATAGATCTTACAGAGATATTTACATTCATTAAATGTACTACTACAATTGATATATTATTAAAAGGCAGCGTTATTTGGTCTTCAGTTGTCTTACAATAATTTAGGGTTGGGTGTTCTTGTATCTCTTTTGATTTTTACATGAGTAAAATAAAAGCTCTGACAGTACAGAGTTGTTCATATTGTATTGCATTGTCATTGAGCAAAAGATTAGTTTCGGCAGAGCCGAGCTTCTTTACGAAGGGGCCCGGGTGCAAAAAACCATTTGGGGCCCTAAATTTTTTGCAAAGTAAAAAAAAAAAAAAAAATACAAACACGAACGCATATTACAATTGTCTGTTTATTTAATGCGTGACTTTATTTTTGCTATTAATTACTTCAGGAAAATAACAATTTTGTGTAAGTTCTTTTTTGATACTTAGTTATAGCAAGTGCATTTAAGCGTTAGGCACACATGATCGAAAACAATTCTTTATTAATTTTAATTTGCAGAAAGAGCGTTCAGTACTTATTATAGTAACTGGCAATGTAAAGAAAAGTTTTAACATAGTTAATACAACTGAGAAAGAAATTATTATAATTATTAATTAGTATGTATTGCAATGTGTGGTGAGCGATTTTTACATCCCTTTCACTCAAAATCAAATCCAGTAGCAAAACAATTATTTGAATTAAATTTTCATCTACATTTATTATATATCTGCATTTATTATAAAACGTTGCAGTTTTTAGAACATTTATATTGGTAATTGGTAACTTAATCATTTATATTAGTAATATATTAAAATATAATAATATTCAAATAAATAATTTATAACAATAACAAAACTTCTTTCCAAAATATAAAGCCTTCTGTGCTGGTCGGAAGATTTCTGTTTTGTATTTGGAATATCAGAAGTTTGAAACCAAAATTCATCCCAGAATCCTGTTCTATATTCTTAATGGATTTTAATTCTAACATTGTGTGGGAAACTTTACTTTGCTGATGCGGCATGTAGATTTGGAGAGGGATGTGTTACCTCGGTGTCGTGCAACTGTAGTTCAAAATTAAGAGATCTTTCTCAAAATAGCCCTCCTTTTGTTTCAAAACAGGCATAAGTAAAATAAAAAATGGTGGTATTTTATCGTTTAACCATCATTCTGATGACTTATTTACTAATCTATGGTATTAAAACAATCAGTCATATGTTGTCCTGCTATCTCCTCAGTTGTTCTGTTTAATCTTTTGGATCAGATAATAACCAAATTTGGTTTGAGATTAATAGTTAAAACTAGAAGAAATTTTTTAAAACTTATCTTTCGTTGGCCTTCATTTTGATATATTTTTATTTATTAATTAAGATCCTAAAATTTGGGGTCTCAGATGTTTTATTTTCAGAAAATGGTATTTTAATAATACCTTCTAATTAACTGTGTTATAGCAGAAATGCCATTTTATTGTTTGCTGAGTGCAAGTGTTTAATTTCTCTAGTCTATTTCAAATATTCGTTTTTATAATAAAAATTATTTACTTTAGTGTGAACTGTCACCTTTTAAGTTTGTTGCATCTTTTTTCAAACCCTCTATATGCAATTCTGTAACTGATTGAAGAAATACTTCTGTAGATTTAAGTTGTTCAAAATTTTTTCCTTTAGATGCACAATCTGAAAAGAAAGCAAGGCCACCACCAATAGATGTAAGTAATCTTCTATTATATATAAAAAAGATAGTATTTATTCTCCATATGTTCTAATATAAAAGGCATATCTTTCATTGCTTAGTAATGTTACTATTTTCTTGTGCATGTATAAAAAAATCTAACTTTATGATTGTTTCTAAAATGAAATGGAAATTCAAAATTTCCAATAAAATCTATTTAAAAACCTTCTTTTATTTCTGACTTCTTTAAAATATACCATTTTCTTAATTAAAAAATGGGGACTTTAAAAAACTTGTAAATTTTATTAAAATGTATTAGTGTAAATTGATTATGAGATACTTATTTTAGCATTATTATAAATAAAATCTAATAATAATTGTATTATTAAAAAAATATTTTAAGTAAACAGTTGAATTTATAGTTATTTCCACATAAATTTGAAAGTATCTCATGTGATAACCATAAAATGTTGTTGTTAACTTTTTTTCTCACAATTTCAAAAGTAGCTTTTTAAAATTTTATGTTTGTTCTGTGTGGACTATTATCGCTAACAAGTCAATGGAAATAATCTGTACGCGCATACTTCATTAATTCTGGTTGTGGCTGCTCAATGTCTTTCAGAACCTTTTTCTCTTGCAAGAGATTTACGGATAAAATGTATGGAATTAAATTTTTATTTAGAGAATATTATTGATCTTTTGAAACTTTTCTGAAAATGTGAAAGTTTTGATTGTAATGTTATAATTTTGTCATGAGTAAATACACTGCTTGACAATTGCTAAGGAACAATTACGTTTTTCGGAATATTTAAGTACAGACAATGATTGGAGAAATGAAACTAAGTACATATTTAGTAGGGAGAATTTATTATAGTGCAAAATGGTGCTGATGTCGACACATCGAAAAATTAAAAAATTAAAAATTAAAAAGATGTTTCTTGGATGATTTCCAAAAAGCTTCACAAAAATTGATCTTCAAGTAAAAATGATGCAGACATAAATACTTTAGTAAGATGTGTGATGACCACGGACTCTAATGCACATTTTGCATCTGTTGTCCATGCTCTCCGCTAAACTATCGAGGAGTTCTTGGGGGATATTGTCCCACTCCTCTCTCGAGGTGATTTTGAGCTCCTGCACTGTTCGGGGAGTGATGGTTCTTTGTAAAACACGTCTGCCAAGAGCATCTCAAGCATGTTCAATGGGATTTAGGTCGAGAGAGTAAACAGGCCATTGCATACGGACAATATTTTCACTTTGCAGTGTGTCCGATAACTCAACGCTTCTGTGTGGCCGCGCATTATCGTCCATAAACAAAAAGGCTGGACCTACAGCACCCCTAAAAAGACGAATATGATCCAGAATAACCTCTCTGCAATACCGTTGATACCGTACGATGTAACGCTTCCTCGCTCAAAGATGTGATGCGGTGTTCTACCATTGTGCATGATACCTGCCCGCACCACCACGCCTGGGCCGTACCGATCACGTCCACTAACAAACTGCTGTGCATAACGTGTGTTCCACGCTCTCCCCACAGTAATTGGTGGCCAGAATCGCTTGTCACACTGAAACGAGATTCGTCTGATAACATCATTCTAGACCAATTTGGGATATCCCAACCAACATTTTCCTTACACCAGCGTAATCTCTCACGAACGATGGCGTGGTTGAAGCAGAATGCAACGAACAAGCTTCCGCGTATGCAAACCAACTTGATGGTTCTTGCAGAAACATGCGTACCGGTAGCGGTTGCAAGGTTTGCAGCTATCTGGCCAAGAGTTAAATTTCTGTTCCTTTTTGCCACGAGGGCTACATAGTGATCCTCTAAAGGTGTGATGTTCCTATCACAACCCCCGGCATGCTTTTTCAAAGCATTTCCACCTTCAGCGGCCTTCTTTAATCGCGATATGACACTCTTTGATACACGCATTGCAACAGCTGCCGTGATGACACATTGACTTGCTTCCAGTCGTCCAACTGTTCGTCCACGATCGTAGGCACTCAAATGATATCTTATTGACATTTTGCTCTTAATTATTGAAGAACCAAACAGAATTTCAGAGAAAAAACTTTTATAACATCCTGCGCTACTTTGGATCAAACATCAAACAGCATGAATTTTCGTATGAATCATGAGCTTGTATGCAATGTCTTTTATACAGATAACGAGTCTTGGTCTATCACGCTCTCAACCTGAATTCACTTTTATTGGTCAACTGTCTGAGACGCAATTTTGCATAAATCATTTGTTCCTTAGCAATTGTCAAGTACAGTAAATAAATTTTTTAATAAAATGACACAGAGTTCCAGGAAAATAAATACAATGTGGATCATTATTTTAAATGATTTGTTTGAAGTAATTCATGCAGTTTTTGCAAAGGTTATATACATGGAATAAATCCCATTTATCTGTACATTCCAAAATATTTTACTTCAACGGATTTTATATTACTGCAATGGATTTTCTCAACTTGATTGTACGTTCGAGATAAATTTTTAGAAAACCTCTTAAATATTGCATTTTTTTTTAAACTTTTTTCTTCCTCCTGTTTTGAAATTGCGAAAAGTAAAACCTTTTATTTAGTATTCTCTTTCTGAAGTTTGAAGTCTGTTAGTACTGTACACAATGTCCTAAAATGGCCATAGGTTAAAAAAAAAATTACATTTTTCCTAAGAAATGCTTAATTTGATGTCCTTGATCTCTGAATTGTGTAGTTGAAACTACATTAAAAGACTGTTAATATTTTTAGAATGTCTGTTTATTAATTTATAAACTGAGACACTATAATTGTGCTGTATAAAATCAGATTTCCATAGATTGGTTTCCTTATATTTAATTTTTTTCAAGAATCATGGATTTACATTAGAAAAACAGTTATTGTATATTGAATAAAATGTTTATATTTTAAACAAAAAAATATTAAAAAATGCCCTTCGATTTTATTCATAAGAAGGAATTTATACATCTAAAATAATAAGGGAAAACCAATGAAGTATTCCCACAGCCCCAGCCACTGATTTAAAATTCATCAATTTTTTGTTTCATATGGCTTCTATGAACCTCCTTTTTGGTCTTTTATGATCTCTAGATATGTTGTCATTGGTCATTTGTCCTCTATCAACCTCCATTTCCAAGAGAAATTTTACAAACACTATATACAAAGTATTGTATTCTCAATGGGAATAAACCATGACAGAGTTTCCCAGCCGCAACCATTGTGCTGATTTCGAAATTTTTTATCTTACATGATAAACTTTTGAATTGTAGTTAAGTCATCAATTGTTATTTGTCTCACATTATCTTAAAGTTTTGATATATATTACAAAATAAAACTTGAGCACAGCTCCCAGCCTTAACAACTGGCCTATTGTTGCCGATTTATATATTGAAAATAATTAGCAAGACCAAAGAGCCAATCTCCTAGCCCCAATCACAGCCCACAATTTGACAATTTTTATTTATTATGAAGTGCATCCCTCTAAATATGTCATTAATAGTTGCCACCATCACCAGCTGTTTTTAGAGGTGTCTTAAAATGAAATCTTAAGACGGCTCTCAAACTTAACAACTGGAATACTTTTTTTTTTTCCTTTTTATGCATCTCTAACCAGTTGGTATATTCTATGTTGACTCTTAATTTTATATTTTTTATAAGAAAATTAAATTGAAAATGAAAGTGAGATTCGACTTAGCAAAAGACATACAAAAATTTTGAAATTGTGTTTTCATTTAATGTGATAAGATGCGGCTCATCAAAGTTGATTGAAATTATTAAAAGTTGTTAATATTTTAATATAGTATTGTATCTCCAAAGTCAAATATTATGAATTCTATAAGGGAATATATATATATATATTCCCAAATATTACTGTGAGAAAAGCATTGGGAAAAATGGAAATTACATAAAATGTGAAGTGGTAAACTGGAAAATTGTTTTTGAAAAGGCAATAGTGCCGCATTGAAAAGAGGCAGTCGACTCTCCATGGCCGAATGGTCATAGCACTGATCTCATAATCAAGAGATTATAAGTTCGAATCTCGCTAGAGACAATGCGACTCACAGTGTGTGTAAATATTTAATTCCTTGATTTTATGTTTCCCTTTATTTCATGTTCCAGAAGATTCTGGACATTTCTTTAGTTTACCAGACAAGTGTTCTGGACTTTTCTTACTTTCTCCAGAAAAGTATTCTGGAACTTTCCCTGCTAGTATAAAAGCAGAAGGTTTGTCAGTCACTGTGCTCTAAGTTCAGAATTGAGTTAATAAATTGGTTTAGCTCTACTTCTGGTGTGTGTCATTGCGTTCCACACTAAAGTATCTACGTGACATTCTTTGGTGGAGGCGCCGGGTACGATTCCAGTCAGCGTGGAAACGGATTTATGAAGAAGCGATCGCCTTAAAGGTCTTGAACCAGAATTTAGACTTTATATTCCACCACTTAGAAAGACAAGGAAAATGCCTGTGGAACAGGAAACTAAACCTGTCATCCTGACACCAGCACAGCCAAAATACAGGAATCCATCTGTATTTAAAGGAGATGTGGGACAGGACCCAAAACAAATGACTTAAAGAATATAACAGTGTCAAAATTCAACAGATGGGATGACATGACTTGTCTCGCAAACGTGTTCTTCCTGGACGGCACAGCGAAACAATGGTTCGAAAATAATGAAGATAAATTGACTTCCTGGGATATTTTCCAATCAGTGTTAAAAGATGCATTTGGAGAAACACAGCACTATGTAAAGAAGGCAGAAGATGAGCTCAAAAATCTGGCGAAAGCACGCAGCCGTACATCCAAAGCGTGTTGGGGATATGCCATCAAGTCAAACCAGATATGTCAGAAAAAGAGAAAGTGTCTCATCTGATGAAAGGAGTCACCGAAGATGTTTACCAGGCACTACTGACGAAAGAAATAACCACTGCAGAGGACTTTATTAAATGGTGTAGAAAGATCGAAGAGATGCAGCAAAAGAGGATCCGGGGTAGGAAATTTGAAAGGCTCCCAAATGTGGTACCAACGGCTGCAATTGACCAACAACTGGATCTGGTATCACTAGTACGTCAAATAGTGCGTGAGGAGGTCCAGCGCCTCATATCTCCAGTAGTCGATCCCGAACTCCAAGACAAAGGCATTGAGGCCATTGTTCGAGAGGAAGTGGAAAATGCTTTGGCTCCTTTGTCACAGAGTCTCCTCCATAGGGAAAAAAAGGTCAAATCAAGACGCCTACCTTCCTATGCTGACGTTGCCAGACGACCAACGACCGTGGCACAGCAACCACAGAGGAAGATGTCTGGCCCACCCCTGATAGAAGACCCGTCTGTTTCCATTGTGGCCGCCCAGGCCATTTAGTTCGATACTGCCGAAATCGCAAAGCTATTTTTGAGGCATATCGGGCTAATAGGAGAGATTTCGGCCGTCCGCCGTCGAATGAGAGACACTATGCCGACGAATACAGCCGATCAGCAGCCCGAAGTTTGTCGCCCAGCCCATCACGAAGACGATCGCCGACACACCGCTATAGATCTCCGTCGCCATATAGAAGATCCAGTCAATCTCCTAGCCGGAGAAATGAAGAAATCTAAGCGGTGCGATCTTCCTTGGGGGTGAGACCGCTAGTGACAAAAATCCTCCGTTTGCCTCAAAGATGTCCGGAAACATCATTGAAGTAATCGTCGACAATGAGCCAATACCTGCCCTTGTGGACTCTGGAGCCTCATTTTCTGTTGTCTCGGAGAAGTATCGTCGCCTACTGAAGAAAGTTATGTTTCCAACAACTAACAATGTTCTTTTAAAAGTCGCCGATGTAAATTACATGAGACCAGTGGGAAAATGTACGCTTCGTCTCGAAATCAATGGCCGACCTCAAGCTTTTGAATTTATTGTTTTGCCGCAATGCAGTCACGATATCATCCTTGGTTGGGACTTTTTGGGCGCTTCTCAAGCTGTTATAGATTGTGGCCGTTCGGAGCTTTTGTTTCAAGACGTCATTCGAGAATCCCAAACTCCAGATTCCAGCCGTTTATTCACGTTAGAAGATTATACAGTACCTGCTCGTTCTATCACAAAGATCACCGTCTTAGGCCGTAAGAACCTTCGAGCTATCGACGTAATAGTAGAAGGAAATAGAATGCTTCTCTTAAACAAGGAAGTTGCTATTCCGTCTACTATAGTAACGCTCCTTAATGGTAAAGCCTAACTGTGGGTTGCGAACGGACAAGGGGAACCTCAAATCATCCCTAAAGGCATGTGCATCGGATATGCCGAACCCTTATGCAAAGACTGCCTAAATACCATAGATGAAGGATGAAGGATCGACTTATTTCACGACCACTTCAAAGGCAAAGTTGGGTGTCGTTGACTATACCACGATGATAGCTCTGGATTTGAGGATCGACCAAAAAGCAAGAATGTTTCATCTACTCCAGAGGTTTTCAAAAATTTTCGATCAAGAAAGGATGTTCAAAAACGGAAGTCAACTCAATGTTAAACACCGAATAAACACAGGCGACCACTTACCTATCAGTCAGAGAGCTTACAGAGTGTCCCCATCCGAACGCCGCATTATCAGTGAGGAGGTAACCAAAATGTTAGAGAAAAACATCATTCAATCATCAGAAAGTCCATGGTCATCTCCAGTCGTCTTGGTCAGGAAAAAAGATGGAAGTTGGCGTTTTTGTTTTGGTTATCGCCGACTCAACAAAATTACCAAGAAAGACTTGTATCCATTGCCGCGTATTGACGACACCTTGGATTGATGAAGGGGCAAAATATTTTTCGTCTATAGATCTCTACTCCGGTCACTGGCAAATAGAAGTTGATGAAGCCGATCGTGATAAAACGGCTTTTCTAACACCTGAGGGATTATACGAGTTTAAAGTGGTGCCATTTGGCTTATGCAACGCTCCTGCAACTTTTGAAAGGATGATGGATAATCTTCTGCGACATTTTAAATGGACAATGTGCCTTTGCTATTTAGATGACATTGTGGTGTTCTCAGAAAAATTCCACTGAACATCTTCAGAGGTTGAATACCGTCCTTCAGTGTATACAGAACGCAGGCCTTATTCTTAAACCAAAAAATTGTCGCTTTGGAGCAAAAGGGATAAAGATCTTGGGACACCTAGTATCCAATGATGCATGCGACCGGACCCAGAAAAAATAAAGGCCGTGAGTGACTTTCCTGTGTCTAGGAATACCCATGACATCAGAAGCTTTCTGGGACTTTGCTCTTACTATCGCCGATTTATAAAGGACTTTCGCCATAAAGCCGAACCTCTACAATTGTTACTGAAGAGGGACACAAAATTCTGTTGGGGACCTGAACAATTGGAAGCTTTTAATAACTTAAAGAAAGATTTTACCTCCGATCCTGTCTTAGGCCTTTATGACAAAAATGCACCAACGGAACTTGCGCGAGTGGATACGGAATCGGGGCAGTATCATTCAAATACAAGATGGGAAGAAAAAAGTAATAGCTTATGTCTCGCGTACTCTGACGAAGGCTGAGACAAACTATTCCACAACTGAAAGTGAATGCCTTGCGGCCATGTGGGCTATAACTAAGTTTCGGCCATATCTCTTTGGAAAGGTTTTCAAGATCGTCACTGACCATCATTCCTTGTGTTGGCTGACAGGACTGAAGGATCCCTCTGGAAGACTCGCTAGATAGGCACTGCGACTCCAAGAATACAACGTATTAGTGGTGTACAAAAGTGGAAGGAAACACAAAGATGCTGATCGTCTGTCCAGAAACCCATTAAAAGTCGATGCTTCATGGTCTGGGGACTCCATAGGTGCTACTTTATTCATTAATCTTTCAGAAGAACAGATGAAAGATCCAGAATTGGCAAGAATAGTAAGAGAACAACAAAGTACCGAAGCAAGCAGGCTGGGAAACTTTGAATTAGTCGAAGGAGTTCTCTACAAGAAGAATTTTGATCCGTCCGGAAAGAAATTTCTACCAGTGATCCCGAAGCATTTGCGGCTCAGTATTCTAGAATCTCTCCATGACGACCCTACCGCCGGACATCTAGGATTCACCAGGACGTATGATAGAATAAGAAGGCGATTTCATTGGCCAGGCTTGTACAGAAATGTTCGAAGATATGTGATGCACTGCCGAGAATGTCAAAGGAGAAAATCTGTTCATCAGAAGCCACCATGTCATCTCGTGCCTATTCCACCAGCTGCCGCTCCTTCCCATCGCGTCGGAATCGACTTGCTAGGACGATTTCCAAAATCTGACGACGGCAACAAATGGATTGTAGTATGCACCGATTATTTGACACGGTACGCAGTCACCAGAGCTTTACCGACGGCGGAAGCTACACAAATCGCCAAATTCCTACTAAAGGACATAATGCTGAGGCATGGAGCTCCACAAGTTATCATTGCAGGCCGTGGACAAGTTTTCCAGTCCAAGCTGGTATCCGATATTAATCGACTGTGCAATATCACTCATCGAATGACAACAGCCTATCATCCGCAAACCAATGGCCTTGCAGAGCGATTCAACAAAACGCTAGCAGATATGCTTTCTATGTATGTTGATGTTGAACAGAAGAATAGGAACCAGATACTGCCTTTCGTCACATTCGCCTACAACACTGCCAAGCACGACACGACAGGTTTTACGCCCTTCTACCTACTACATGGGCTAGAAGCTGAAACGCCGTTGAATACGATGTTTCCTCTCTTCCCCAACGAGTTCAGCCAAGAAGACGATTACGTTAGTCATCTGATCAATAAGGCAGAAGAATCGAGGCAATTAGCTCGTGCACGAACTCTCGAGGCTCAGCAGAAAGATCGCCGGTATTATGACTCCAAAAATCGGATGGTGACATACGAACCTGGGGATTTGGTGTGGATTTTTATTCCGGTTCGTAAAAAAGGGCTTTCCGTGAAGCTCCTAAAGTGGTACTTCGGCCCTTATCAAGTCTTGAGACGGTTGTCCGACGTCACCTATGAAGTAGCCGATTTCGATCCTAATTCTAGAAGGCGGAAACCGAAGGAAGTTGTCCACGTCTTACGTATGAAGCCATACCATCACCCAGAAGAACAAGACGGCCAACATTCTTATGAAAGTATGGAGGTTCCGGAAAGAGACATTTCTCAAGAGATTACTCCCCATGAAGACGCAACGACTTATACTGGCCCTATGACTTGATCAAGAACTATAGCCACAAAATTAAGTATCATAGCATCGAGACGCTGTTCTTCTAAGAAGAGAGCAATGCCACATTGAAAAGAGGCAGTCGATTCTCCATGGCCGAATGGTCATAGCACTGATCTCATAATCAAGAGATTGTAAGTTCGAATCCCGCTAGAGACAATGCGATTCACAGTTTTTGTAAATATTTAATTCCTTGATTTTATGTTTCCCTTTATTTCATGTTCCAGAAGATTCTGGACATTTCTTTAGCTTACCAGACAAGTGTTCTGGACTTTTCTTATTGTCTCCAGAAACGTATTCTGGAACTTTCCCTGCTAGTATAAAAGCAGAAAATTTGTCAGTCACTGTGTTCTCAATTCAGAGTTGAGTTAATAAATTGGTTTAGCTCTACTTCTGGTGTGTGTCATTGCGTTCCACACTAAAGTATCTACGTGACAATAGCAACATGCTGCTGAATCATATGTTGTTTGCAGCTTCTGTTCCCATTCCTAGCTTGAAGAAAGAGATTTGCTTTAAACTTAAATAAGTTTTCTATTTCTTAGGAAACAACGAAATAGAAAATGGAAGAGATATTCAACTTAGTAAAAATTGTGGAAAGTGGAATGAAAAAATGAAAGAGTTCCAATAAAATATGAGATTTTGTCAAATGTTGGGAGTGAAAGCATTGGGGAAAATCGGAAATATAATATTAGTTAATAGTAAGCAAAATTGCAAATCATATACATTTTTAAAAATGAATTTCTTTGATAGTTTAATTTTTGCATATCTTCTTTAACCTTAAAAATAAACTATGCATAGTTATATTTTGTTAAAAAATTGAAATATCTATTTTTGTGTATATTGAAATTTTTACATATTGAACTTCTAGGATAATTCAATATTCCCTCCTGCTCCTTCTCGCTCTATCTATCTACCTATCTATCTATATATATATATATATGAAATTTGTAAAATGTATGTTTCCTATTCAGGTTACAGCAGCTCAGGAACTTCAACAACAGGCTATGGCTGGTCCTAAAACACCTACTAGTGCTTCTCCTGTTACACCAGGTGTGGTAGATCATCGAAAGGCTAAGAAAAGAAAAATTGGTCATAGAAGAATTAATGAAGAAGGTCGAATCACATATAAAAAAGTAATAAAATTTTAAGTATCTTGGATTTTTTTTTTTTTTAATTCCCTCACATGTGTTTAAATTTTTTTTAACTCATGTTCTACAGGGCACTTGTAGTGGAAATGCAAGTGCAGTTCCTTGCTGTCATGTGAAAGAGTCAGTAAAATTCATAGTGTTTTAATATTATGTTCTAAGATATAAATATTATTATGTAATACAAAGTACTGATTTTTTTAAATAATTATATCTTTTGTTTTGATTTTTTTTATAAATTTTGATTAAAATATTTTTAAAAATGTCCCAATATATAAATTAGTAAAAGATAATGTGTAAACATGATTCCTTTTATTGTATTAACTAATGAAGAAAAAATGTCACATTATAAGTAAATCTAATTTTTAAATTGTTTTAAAGATATTTCTTTTTTAAAGTGAAGTTTTTTATCATTTTGAAAAATGAAAGCAATAAACCATAAGTATGCATTAAGCATTTAACCATAATGCATTGTAATGTAATATGCATCTAATTTCAACTATACAATGATAAATATTTATAAAAAAAGATGATTACTTAAAAAAAATACATTTAGAACAATTCTTATTAAGAAATTCTTTTCCTTTTGTAATAATAATGAGGGAAAAAAAATACTGAACATATTTAATCAAGAACAATGTCTATAATGTTCTTGGGAGATGGGATTGCTGAGATGGATTTCAGTTATACTAAGAAGCACATTTATTTCCCATAATTTTTGAGATTTGAAGTAAATTTTACACTGAAGCAGGATGGGATTTTATTTATATATTATTAACATCTATTTGGAGAAGAATAAAAAATTTTGCACTTTTTTTTTATTATCATTATTTCCCCTACTTTAAATCTAACTCCATGCTATAAAAGCGTGATTTAAAGAAGAAAGAATCCTAATTTAACTTAATATGGATTTATCATGAATGTAATAATTCTAGTACTTCATGGAATTCAATTAGTAGATGTTTCTTTTTCTTTTTTTTTTTTATTTCATAGCTAGTATGTTGTTAATTTATTAGAAAAAAGATTGATAATCAGTTAAAAATACATGGTTTATATTTATGGTACATGTCTATTATTTTGAAAAGAAATTCTGAGATATTAACTAATAATTTTTTTATTGAAAATGGCATTTTATTAAGTATTTTAATTAAATTTCAATTTTAGACATTAATTTTTGAATTATAAGATTTAAAAATTACACAAATTTTCAAACTTATTCAAATTTCTAAAGTGCTTTTGAATCCTCAATAAATAAATAATTAACTTATTGTAATTAATTTTCTACTTTTATTTCTGTGTAAAAAATTTCTGTTTTGCTTTTGTTCTTGGATTGTGTAAATAAATGCACTGTAATTTTAGAAGAATGTTTATATTTAACAATTTATGATTTTTTGACTTTTGTTGTGTTAATTCTAATTATTTTTTGTGTAAATAAGCTAACAACTTTTTAACAAAAATTCAAATTCAGCTTATGATAATGCATCATTTTTTATTTAGATTGAAACATCTCAAATTATGGGTTCTATTCAATTAGGAATTTCTATAGCTATCAGTTCATTAGCATCAAAACCAGAGAGAGATTTATTAATTCAAGATTTTACTATTGTTGAAACAATCACTTTTCCAAAGTTAGTAAGCATATACAAGTTTCTTAACATTATTTTTATTTGCTTGTAGTTTTTACCTATAGCTGTTAAATTATTTATATATATTTTTTAACCTTACAGGAATGGAAGCACTATTACACCAGCACATCGCTTTAATGAATTTACTTTTAAAACGTATTCTCCTGTTGCTTTCCGCTATTTCAGACATCTTTTTGGAATACAAACAGCAGACTTCTTAGTATGTCTTTAGATTTCTTGAATGTATTAATTTCTGAAATGTATATGTTTTGTCCAATCATATTTTAATTGTTATCTTAAGAAACCTGTAATGAATTAACATATAATTAAAACAGACTATAATTACATGATTTAAAATAATGCTTAAAAATTTGTTGCCTTTATCATTGGCAACTCAAGTTAATTGTATTAATCTAACTTATAAACATATTGAGTTCTGACCAACTGGTCATTAATTGGACTTGGTTTTCTTCAAATGTGTTATAAAAAATTATAAATAAAATATAAAAATTAGATTTATATATGTGTAATTATTACAGATAGTGGTGAAAATACATAATGTTCTTTATCTTACATTCTGAAATGTCATTTTATTTTAAAATTTGTTGTAAGCTTGAATGGCCATATGTGCTGAGGTCATAGATTGAAAACAAAAAGTTATGGATGCTCAGATCATGAGTAATTGATGTAAAATGTTTTTCTTAGGGCTGTATGAAGAGGCACCATGAAATTTGGTGACTTTTATTTTATGTATTGAGTTTTATTGCTCTGAATACCAAATTATTTTATATACAATTAGATTGGTTAATGAATCATAACATAGAATATATTTGTTAATATCTTTTAGCTCTATTTTATTTTTTATACTAAGATAGTTCTTTTCAATAAATCCAAAATTAAAAGCTCTGTATATTTTTGATATTTTGCATAAATCATCTTCTGCTATAGCTCATTTTCGATTTTACTGGGATATAATTAAAACTCATTTCATCTATCCTTTACTTTTTATTGTATTTTCATCATTAGAATAATAAATGTTATAAGTAACTGGATTCTATATTAAAAAAAGGTTATTTCTAAAATGAATAATATATGTTTTCTTAAGAATAATATTATATTCTCAAATGTTTATTATAGCTTTCTCTGTGTCATTATCCTCTAATAGAGCTAACTAATCCTGGTGCTAGTGGTAGCATTTTTTATCTTTCTGAAGATGATGAATTCATTATCAAAACCGTTCAGCACAAAGAAGCTGAATTCTTAACAAAGTTATTACCTGGATACTATATGGTAAGTAAATGCCTTTCTGAAATTAATTTAATTTATTGATATTGATTGTTAAAATTAATTTTAAAATGCATTTCATAATTCAGTAAAATTATCAAGGGGGGGGGGAAGAGGTGAGTTGATTACTGTGCGAGAGTTCAAGTAATTTTTACTCTTTTATATATATGTGTGTGTGCATGTGCATGTTAGACCTGTGCTAAACAATATAAAAATTTTGAGTCATCATACCACTTGATGTCAGAAAACTTGACTTTTTGTGTTTTTTCAAAATATCTCCGTAACATATGGTTTTGTTTTTAAAAAAATTGTTCAGAATTTACTTTCGTGTGCTCAGTGTGTATTTAGAAGAATTTTCTGTACCCAAATTCCCATTTATTTAGATTCATTAATGCTTTAGCACCATTTTATGTTATTTACTGAAAGTTAATCTTTGTAGTAAATATAATATAAAATTTGGTGAGCACCATAACTCTGTTTTCTTTTTAATAGTAGCTTTTGTATCAATTGAATGCATCATTCATCAGTTTTGATCATCAGTGGTAGAATTAGGCATGTTGCAGCTCTAGGCAGTGCACATTATTAGACACTTTTTTTAATAACTGACCAATTTAATTTCGTGTTTCACCTTAAATGATCAATTGGGTTTTTATTTATTTATTTATTTATTTTAGTTAACTTTGGGAAAACTTGTATATTGAATTGCTGAAAGTCATGGGATATCTCCAATTACATTTGGGATTTAATTTCGCTTGACACAGTACAAGGTCTCACATTCATTGACTCAACAAATTTGTTGAATTCTCTGAAGGAATATTCTGTTTCCAAAGCTATCTATGATTACAAAAATAGTGACAAGGCAGGATTTTGTACATAAACTGGCATCTTTTATATATTCAATGAGGTTCATATTTGACTTTTTAGGGGACCAAATCATTAACAGGAATTGCTCAGAATGTTTTCATTGTTTGAAGTCATTGAGACCATGAATGGCTGCAAATGATCTCAAAGTAATTAGACATCACCATTTTCGATCAAAATTTAATACAGTTTCACAAGAGGATTCATCTATGTTATACAAAAACAGCACACGCTATTATGGAACCTCCGCTAGTTGACAATTTGGCACCTTAATCTCATGGGTGTGTACCACATTCGAACCCATCAGCTCTTAACAACTGGAATCGTAACTCATTTGATGTCGAGATGTTTTTTCTAGTCATCTAGGATCTAGTGTTTCCAAACTTAGCAGAATTATTGCAACTGATAGCATGTTGTCAGAAAAGGCATTCCAATTTATCTTTTGCTTCCACACCAAATTAATGTCAAATTTTGCATCATGATTTATGTGAACACAATTGTTGTATATCTCAAATTTATTATTGTTATCAGATTCAACGTTGTCTACTAACATTCATAAATAAATACAGTTAGCCATTGTATTGTACATGATAGAAAGTCTGAATTTGTATATTCTTAGCACATTCCTAATACTGTTGAATTCCTTAACAATTTCTGAAATGAATGCTCTATGGATGTAGTTTTAAACAGTATTCCAAATTCAAAGATTGTTAATTCCTTTTGTGTGACCATATTGATGTTAGTGAACTTTTCATTTGAATTATTTAATTACAAATGAAAGTCCTCTATCATTGCACTGACCCTTTTTATATTTCCATATCCCATGATTTTTGGCTCTTCAGTGTATGTGTTTATTTACTTTTTAATATTTCTATCATGGAAAAAATGATCCAAATAATTAAATTTTTCAAAAATTGATCATAATTATTAGATGCTTCTTAATTGTAATTAAAAGCATTTAATTATTATTACAAATAAATGGGAAATATAATATCAAAAATTATGTTTATTAATAATAATTTTTAAAACAAAATATAACCTTGTTCATCGGAAAAGTATATAAGTTGAAAATTTAAAGTCAACATAATTTCAGGTGTTAAGTATGATCCCCTTCAGAAACATGACAAATATTGAGTGTTAATTGATAACACCATTTTTGAAGCATGTTGAGTGTCATGCTTTGAAGAACTGCATATGTATATGTAATGATATTTTTTAAATCTAATTTAAATCTTAATTTTTTTTCTTGGTTTAACCCATATTAACTTCATTCTAAAATGAAATGTTCTCTTATTTTCTAATCCAATTCCAATTTTTTTTTATTTAATTAATTCCATATGATCTCTACAAAATTTCTGAATTCAGCAGGTTCTCATGCTCTGAGCAAACTTATAAAAATCCTTAATGTTTACAACATTTTTTAAAAGATACCTACATTTCTCTTTCCTAAGACTACACTTGTTAAAGAAATCCCTATCAAAATCTCATAGTAAAAACCAGTGAAGGGAAAAATTTTGGTCCCTTGCTCTCCTGCTTTTGTGTCACGATGTAGACTGATGTCTCTTACCACTTTTTATTTGTGTAAATCATGCATCTGAAATAAATTAAAAATTTTTAAAATTTCAAAAGTTTTTTCTTCTTGGCCACTTATCTGCCAAAATATATTTTATGCACACACACACACACATATATATATATAATATTATGTCTTACTGTCAGTATATAGTAGTTCATTGAACTCTTATAAATATATTAAATTTTAGCTTTTAATGTTTATTTTTGATTTCCAACGAACAATAATCCCTTTAAATATTCTTACAATGGTGGAATATTCATTTAAGTACATTCTAATGATCAGATTCAAATAAATATAAATAATCAGATTTTAATTAATAGTGATTTTAGTAATCCAATGTAAACACTCTTTGTAGCTTTGATATTTGTAATGTATAGCTTTTGTATTTTTTATAACTTTCATTGACGAGTATACTATAACTGTATTAATCAATCTACCTATGCTCTAGGCACTTCGTAATTGGAAATCCACCACTACTGTTCACAATCTGAAAGTCACAGCTACAAGATAATTACATAAATGGGGAAAAATGTAAACTTAAAATTGCTGAGTAATTTACAAAAAAAGGGGGAGAAGGGATGTGTCCCTTAAGTTAAATTTGAAATTATGGCATTTTCAAATATGTCCAACCTTTTTAAATGCCTCTATCATTCCGTTTTGTGTTCTTATTTTCATACAGTACACTTGAGAAATCTCAGTTTTATAGCTTATTATAGGATTTTAAATTGTTGGCAAAATTCTGATTCAAATGACTAATTGGATGATTGTATGAAAAGACAACTAAATAAAATGTAAAAATATCCTCATACATAGAGTTCAATGTTTCACTCTTCTTGTTTTCCACATATATTATGCTAGCCAGTAACAATATATGAATTATTGAACACAAAGAAGTTACGTGCTCTTATTGTAGGAATTAGAACTGCATGAGATAATAGTAATGACCTTGAAGGGATTGGTAATAGTAATTGTGATTTTTTTTTAAATTGCACATAATGTATATAGGTTTTGAAATATTTTCTTTTACCTTTAGGTAATATGTGAATTGAAGACATATTATTAATAAACAATGAATTTTTAAAGACATTTTATAATTCTCTTTCCAGAATTTAAATCAAAATCCTCGCACTCTTCTTCCAAAATTCTATGGCTTGTTCTGCTATCAGGTAAGATTTAATCTTCTGTTTGATAATCGTCATCAACAAAACAAAATATTACAACATTTGTGTATAATAGAGTATAAATTTGATTCCTTTTTTAATTATCAATTGCTTCTTTTAGTTTGTTGTTATCTGTTTTAATGGAAAGTGAATAATACTTTTTATAACAATAGCAGTAAATATATAGAATTTTGAATATTTTCGTTTGTCTAAATTTTCACGAGTGGAGAAAAATCTTAACTTCGTAATTAATTTTTTTCTTCTTCTCTTCTATTTCTTTTCTTTCAACTTGAGAGGAAAAGGTTTGCAAATTGGAAACCTGTCATATATATATATGCCTGGTGCTCATTAAATCTCCTATTTGAATTCAAATATCCTTGTGTGATAGTTTATATGGATATTGTGTTTTGATCACAGCTAAGATTACGAGTTCTGTTCTAAAATAGTTTCTGAAATGAATGCTATGCGGCAGAGAAATATGAATCCCTATATGTGGAAAAGGAATACATGCAGTATTACTGAATCCTGCTTACCTGTGTAATTCATAACATTCTGCCCCCCCCCCCTTCCCGAAGACCAGGTCATCCAATACAATATAAATAATAATCTCAATAGATAAAATAATAATATATTTAAAAAAGAATAACAAAAATTATTGATTTTCAATAACTTACACATTAAAATCACAAATTTAACTATATCAATAGGATCTAACATTTATACAATAATGAACTTTTTTCACTAAAGCAAATGAAATATAACTGTACAATGCAAATAAATGAATTAATATCAATAATACATACAAAAAGAATTTATACAGGATGTAAATCCCTGAATCAGAAAAACACTTTTTTGGAATTATATCTATCTATGAACATGATAACTCAAAAATTCTTTGAATTCAAATATGGTTTTTACACTAAATTTATAGATTTCTGTCAAATTTTGAATAGAATCTATTCATATCTTTGAAATATATCTGTCTGGATGTCCAAATATAAATTACACAGTAACTAATTATAAAAAAAAGTTAGCTTGGTAAATGAAATTTGATATATAATTTTGTGATTACAATTGTTGCTTTATTTCAGATTTCGATTTCAATCAGTAAAAATAAACAACCCATATTTTATTTTGGATACTATTAACCTATGCCAGGTATTAATGGTCAAAAAATTCTCCAAGGTTCATGCGATAGTTTCATTAAAATCGATGCAGAATATGCAAGAAAGATTTGAAAAGTCTATTTCTACTGTTCATTCATGCTTAGCTGTATTCTTATACCGATAAAGCAGTTACTTTAAAATATGAAAAAACATTTTCTGAGGGGCTTAATGGTAAAATAAAACTTGGGATTTGCCCATCCGGTAATGACATTAGTAAAAAGGGCAAGGATAAAGGGCAAGGGCCCTTTAACATTATTGATAGTGGTGGACAATTATATTTATAAAGTTTATCGAAAATTTCATCGTTATTTAATTTTTTTCTGTTTTTTGGTAGAGAAATTTGTTAATTGTTTAAAATAAAAAATAAACTTGAAGGAAGAGAAACATGTTTGATTTCTTCACTAGTTAAGAAAGCTGTTTGTTTAATTCTTATTTACTTTTTTTTATTTCAGTGTATTGGAAAGAATGTACGGATTGTAGTCATGAACAATCTCTTGCCAAGTGATATAACTATGCATGAGAAATATGACTTAAAGGGAAGTACGTATAAACGAAAAGCTAGTAAAAGTGAAAGAGAAAAGTCCTCTCCAACTTATAAAGACTTGGATTTTATGGAACGACATCCTGAAGGAATTTTTCTGGAAATAGAAAAATATAATGCCTTGATTAAGACTATAACTAGAGATTGTCGTGTTCTAGAATCGTTTAAGATCATGGATTACAGCCTACTTGTTGGTATCCACAATCTTGATTTAGCCAAAAAAGAAAAAAAGGTATTATTATTATTATTAACTCACTTTATAACTTCATTTTTTGAGCTTTTGTAAAAAAAGTTTAGACTTGTGCTGCTGACGTTTTTCTCATTTTCTAACATATTTTAAAAAAGAAAAAATTATTTTGTTTGTATTTTCATTTTTAATAAATTTATTAACTATGAGACTTGGAATTAAATAAAAAAAATTAATTAAGAATAGATTTAAAAAATTCCTCTTAAGATAATTATTTGTTTAATTTTAATTGTTTCTAATCAAAATGGTTTTAAAAACTGTTTTAATAGCATATAAAAATATTTGTAAACAATATTACATATTCATGCTAAAATTTTTTGTTTAACTCTTATGAATGCAGTTACTTTTGGCTAAAAAAACTAAAACTTAGAAAGTGCATGTTATGTATAATGTTTTTCAAAACTAAAAAAATATTGGCAGAAAAAAATTTTTTTTTTTTTTGAAAATTTTTTAATAATACTATGACTAAACTGCTTTTTAATGAAATTAACATTTTCATGCTAATTCTTTCAAAATACTGAATTTAAAGAAATTTACAGAAATACTTGAATTGTATCTCTTTTTTTTTTTACCACAAATCTTTTTTTTAATGTAATGTAGGATTGCTTTAAAAAAATGTAAATATGATCTAATGATATGAGATGGTTGAATAATTAATATTTTTTAGATATTTACTTTAATTTATATAAATACCTCAAAGCTGTGTATTTTGCCCCCTCCCCCAAAAAAAAAGATATTTGTGAGGTGTGATCAATTAACACTATTTATGTTATACTGAATCTCTACTAACTCATCTGGTCAATTAGCTATTTAACAATTTGGGAAAATCTTGTTCAAACTTTCAATGTCTCCCTTTGCAAAAAGTTGAGGCAAAGCTTCTTGATAATTTAAGGGTAAGAATGGCAAAGAGAAGGAAAGAATTTGATATTGATTCAATTCATATTGCTGCAGAATCTTAAATCCATTGATGTAAGCAGGCGATTTGAAGCCATCTGATTTTTATGGTTTAATTTTCATTTATAATATGAATAGCAAATGAATTTAAATGATATTCATCTGAAAAAAAAATATCTTGTGTATTACAGTGGAAATCTAGTCTGTGGGAAAGTAAAACATTGTGGGGAGGAAGAATTTGAGAATACAAGTCCACTATTATGAAAGAACTTTCAGTTGAATTCATTATTTAAAAAAATAGAACAAAGAATTTAGCATCTAAACAAGTAGCTAAGCTTACAAAAGTATCAGATAATTGAAAATATCTACACTATGATGATAAGTTAAAATAAAAGGGGTAAAATAAAAGGGATAAGACAAAATCTAATGCACAAAGAAAATGTCTCACAGAAAATAATGTGTGATCATTTACAAATAAAGAAAATGATATGGATACATCAGAGAATTCAAATTCTGATCCAGTTTAATGTTTAAATTACAGCCTAAAAATTCAAAAGAAATATAATTCTCTCTCTCTCTCTCTCTCTCTTTTTTTTTTTTTTTTTTTTGCCCCATTATTAACTCTTTATGTTGCAGCCACATTGCAATTTCTGCAATTTTTTTATTCAATTAAAGCCGCTCTTTTTAAAAAAAAGATAGGAAGAATTGGCTATTACTATACATTGTAATTCAAAAGAATTGATATTTAAATCAAGTATTTGATATAAAATTCTTGATGTGGTATTATATTTGTTGTATTTTTCTGGTTAAATTTTTATATTTTATATAAAATTAAAAAATTGTAAAAGGTTGATATTTTCATAATTTTTATTTATTTTTTGTCATGCTTTAAGTATATACAATATTATATTATGGGCCAATGTAGGCATTTTAAATTAAGAGAATTAATTTAAAAAATATTTACTCATTTTGGTATTTATCTTTGAAAATAAGTACCTGATTTTTTTTCATCATTAATCTATATTTCACTGACTCTCTATTATTCACTGAATGTTGTGAGATCACTTTTTGTACAGTATATTTTTGAATAACTATAGAATAATAAAATTTAGATGTCTTTTTTTTTAATAAAAACTGCATTGTTACAAGATTTTGTTGATTATTTTAAATTTCAGGAACGGCGGCAACAGAAAAAAGAAGAAGATTATAAAATCTCTGATGAATCTGATTCAGGTATTAGTACATATCTTTTAAATCAATAACTTAATTATATGTTATAATATGGAAGAAGATGGCAAATCAAATACTGTTATTTATAAATATTTTGTTTCATATCATAAATATTTGTATTCCCTTGATATTAACCACCTTTGGCGACCAGCTGTTTTACCGAAATTAATGGTGGCTAGGATTTTTAATCTAATATTTTATGTAATTTGGTATTAATAATTTTGTAGCTAAATATTTTTAAGCTTCAAGTTTTATTAGTCATATAACATCATCATATTAAACCATGTTTACCTTAAATTACACTAAATTATAATGCAGTTTTGTTTTTTTTTAAATCATGGAAATATTACTCAGTTGTTGTTGTTTTCTAATTATTTTTACATATGTGATTATATAATATCAGACATTAATTATCCACTGAGCAATCTTGTCCCATAAATGCCATTAATGTGTGTGGATCTAATTATTTCAAAGACTTCTAAATTTGTTAATCCTTTGTATAAGTGAAATTATCTGGAAAAATCATTCATTGTTATGTTAATGCTTCAATTTATTTAGCTTCACCGACCCAGGCTTCATCAGGAAAATCAGATTCTGGCTTGGTTAGGAGTAAATCTATTAATAAAACCAGGTTAGCAGCATTTTCTACAGCTATGGAATCAATTCAGGCTGAAGTTGATATTCCTGAAGATGATGATGATGTTCCGTAAGAATATTTTATTAAAAATTTATATCTTTTATTAAGCAATTTTATTTTGCATCCTTTTAATCTGGCATCCATTTTGTTTGCCCATTTCTTTAAAATTCTGAATGATATATAATCATGAACGATACTAAATAGCCAATTGTGTACAGTATTTCATAAAAATAAAAGAAAATTTATCCTCCTTTCCATCTAAATATAAGCAGTTATTCATTTTGTTTGTCTTCTGAAAATTTATCTTTCCATGAAAGAAAATTTGTTTGCTTTATTATTTACTAGCCACCTTTGGCGACCAGCCGGTTCGCCAATCTTAATGCTCGTTAAAATTTTAATAATTAAATATTTTATGTAACTCCTATTTTAATAGCTTCTTCATCAAAATATTTTAAAGCTTCAAATTTCGATAGTCATATAATTTATTCATAATATTATAAAGGCCTTCAGCCATAACGTAATATGTATCTCTCTAATTTTCTGTTAGCTCCCGTAGAATTTATGCTTTAAATTAAAGTGGAAACGGTTAAATTGCAATTAATATAAGAACATTTTTTTACTGAAACGAAGCATTTTTAAAAAAATATGAGTTCTGAAAACAGAGTCGCTGAGTATTTAAACGTTATGGGCATTAAAAAATATCTTTCTTAATTTATGTAATATCTCAAGAAGTTTTCTATAAAATTTTCTCAGATTTATCATGAACGGATCAATTAATTAGCAATGTTTAGTTTTAAATGCATGAAACTCTAAGAAAATTAACAGAATCGTTTTAAATAATCGGTCGGAAACATGTGAAGCCTTCAAAACCAAATCCGTAGCCGTTGAAAATAGAGTTGTCAACAATCAGAACACAATGCACATGCGTGAATTTTCGACACCAATAATGGTAACGCAAATGCACCAATCTTAATGCTCATTAAAATTTTAGTAATTAAATAGTTTATGTAATTCCTACTTTAATAGCTTCTTCATTAAAATATTTCAAAACTTCAAATTTTGATAGTCATATAATTCACTCATAATATTATAAAGGCCTTCAGTCATAACGTAATATGTATCTCTGTAATTTTCTGTTAGCTCCCGTAGAATTTATGCTTTAAATTAAAGTGGAAATGGTTAAATTGCAATTAATGTAAGAACATTTTTTACTGAAACGAAGTATTTATTTTAGTAATATGATTACTGAAAGCAGAGCATTTAAACCTTATGGGCACTAAAGAATACATTTCTTATGTAATATCACAAGAATTTGCCAACAAAATTTTTTACAATCATCATGATCAGATCGATTAATTAACTATGTTTGATTTTAAATGCATCAAACACTAAGGAAATAAACAGAATCGTTTAAAATAATCGGTCGAAAACAGGTTAAAAAAACGATGTATTTAAAACTATAAGCATATACAAAAAATATATGACTAACATAAATACAATTTAATTATAAAAGCATAAAACTAACCTAAAAATAATTTAAATCAAGTCCGCATCCATTGAAAATAGTTGCCAACAATCGGAACACAATACGCATGTGCGAATTTTTCTACGCCAGTTAGGGTAACGCTATGCAGATTAGTAGTTTTTAATTTTCTTTATTCTGTTTTATTTTAATTCAAAAGTACTTCAGAATGAATCTGAAAGATCGATTAATTAACAATGTTTAATTTTAACTACATCAAACATTAAGAAAATAAACAGAATCGTGTGAAATAATCGGTTTAAATATGTTAAACCTATCCTCATCAGCGTGGGGGGAAAAACTGAAGCCTTACTCTTTTTTCGGTGGGGAAATGAAAAGATTTTTTGGCGGGAAATTAGTTTTTTATTAATAATTAAAATTCTAATTAAAAATTCAAAAATAAGTCCCCAGGTTCACATTCCCTGCACAGGTGCACATTCCAGGTGCACACACACACACACATTGAGCTTTATATAAGTATAGATTAACACTATGGACTGCAGAAAGATGACAGCGAATAATTTTAATTTATTATTCAGAATATTAATGTACAAACACTGCTTTTATGATATTATCTTTGTACTAGGTTGTATGTATACACATGGATTTTACAGTCAAAAATTTTTTTTTAACTTGCCTCCTTTCTCAGGGGTTGGTGTCCTCAAATGAGGCTGCCGTCCATCTAAAGCAGTCTCCATGTAAGGAAATCTTTCCAAATAGTTGTGTAAATTCCTTATGAAAACAGTAGTATTTATGAATATTTTAAGTTTATAGGCACTTTTATTCATGTTCTATTTAATTTCAAACATAGAAAATATTAAATATACAAAATGCAATATATTTACTACAAAAATTTTTAACTGAACGTTATAAATATAAATAATTAAAAAATAAGAACTATTACAATTTAATGTGAATTATAATAAAAAAATTATAATTTAATTCAACTAAGAATAAAAATTAATTAAAATGCTAAAAATAAATATTTACTATTAAATTTTATTAATTAATAAAGTGAAAAATATCAAACAAAAAACAAAATTAAAAATAACTTATTGTTTGGTATGAAATTTCTCAAAGCATGAGGGAGTGAATTTTTGCTGTCTTATTGCACAGCAAATATTTCTCAGGGGATACTTGATGGGCATATGTTGAACATTTTTTAAAACTTTCGCTGTACACTTTTTACATGCTTTATGCAATAATTTTAATAAAAAAAGAAGTTTAAATAAAAAATTATGGATATATAAAACTAAATATTTACAGAAAAAAATAAAGTTGAACTTGAGGATAAAACATGAGTAACAATCTAGATAAAAAGATAAATCTTAAATGTGAAATATTTTCTGGCTTCAAATATGGGTTTCTTTTTCCTGAATCTGAAGATAAAAAAACAGAAGTCCCCCAGCCATTGAACACAGAATCAACATCACATCCTTCTCTGTAAAATATCAAAATTATATCTTTCACACAAAGAGAGACGGTGATGTAGGATAGAGGCAACAGTGCAGAAGAGAGGCTGAATGAAGAAACAGATATCCTAGGCGGGCGGCGTACCTCAGATAAGGACACCTGTGAATCAGCTAATTTGGTTCGCTCTTAAATTTATGGGAATATTAAACAAAATTATTATATAAAGCATCACAGATATTGTACTAAAATGGGTGATTGATTTTGTTAAAATTTCATATCTTAATGAAACAAAAAAAATTGGGGTATTTTTAATATAAAATTAATGTTGTAAAAGTAACGAAAATTGCTCATGCTGTTATCTGTTTTTCTAAAATGAGACTAAATGCTATTTTTCCAGTAATTTTTGGGAATTCAAAGTCAATAGTTTTTTTTAGAGGGAAATTTTTAAATTGATATCCTCTTTTCTAATTACTGCCCTAGAAAGGATTAAAATGTCCTGATATTATGACTGAAGCAGTATGTTAAAATTCTGTCACTGTTTGAAGCTTGATATAGGAATACTTTTATGTTACCATGCTAATGGAAGAATGTTTAGTTATTGATCTTAGGATAAAAAAAATACTATATTTTGAACAGTGAACATTCTTAAATTATTTTATCATTGTGTAATTGGGCCGCGGTGGCCTGGTGGTAAGGTCTCAGCTTCGGAACTGGAGGGTTTCAGGTTCATGACCCGATTCCACCGAAGAAGCTTCGTGCAAGGGTGTCTGTTGCATGTTAAATCCACCATAACTAAACATCCCGCGCTGGTGTGGAGTGGAGAGGGGGCGTTGCCAGCTCAGGTGTTGTCCTCGTCATCTGGCCACGGTTGAAAACGACGAGGTCCGTCCCAAAATAGCCCTAGTGTTGCTCTAATCAAGACGTTAATGTAACTAAACTAAAAAATCATTTTGTAATTATTATTTCTTTTTCTCAGTTATTATGAAGCCTTTAGATGTAAATAAAGTATTGATGGATGAAACTTTTTGACTGACTTGTGATATAATACTGTTTGAGTTAATCATATTGTTTGCTTAAACTTTAAATTAAAAGAAATTTAATCTCATTTTGGTAAACTTAACTTTATGTGAAATTGGCTAGAAATTCAAGTGAAATGTGTTGTAGCTAACAATTTGTTCAACATATTTCAGTAACCAAAGTCATAACTGAAGCTATTTTAGGAGTGGAGTGAGTAATTGTGTGAAAATTTATTACAAATGTTACTTATTAATGGTTAACTGTGTTTACCCAGCTAGTAATGACTTGAGCTGGTTATTCAATTTTTGGTCAAATCTTATCTATGAATAAACATTTATTCATCTTAAAATAAATTACATGCTATGAATTAGCAATGCAATGGATTTCTGCTTTAAAATATTTTTTTCTATAAATTGATATAAAATGGAATGTTAAAAGAAGGTTAATAATAGTTTTGTTACCTTAATTACTATTCACTGTTTTCAGAAAGGATACCTTTGAAGGAAATTGTTTTTGAAACTTCAGAGTTGAAATAATTGAGAGACTGGCATCTGTATATAATTTTTGTTGATGTATTTCATTATTTTGAGAAATTATGAATTCTCTCACAAACCTAAAAAAAAAAGGCAAAAGATACTTTTATATCATCATTTCCATCCCCAAAACAATAAAGCACCATGTAAGATATATGGTTTGGCATGTTGGCAGTGTTGTCCCTTTTATGATAAAGATTTTTTTCTGCCATAAATAACTCGGAATATAAAATTTCCATAGATGTAACCATTAATCTGTCATGATATCTAATTGTAGTTGAATGATTTTGATATGAAAGTGCTGTATTTCTTGAGATTGATATTACATAATTTTATAGAAATGCTGTCATTTGAATGATAAATATGAAATTTTTATTGAATGTATTTTGTTTTGTTTATGAAAATTATTTTTTTTAACAGGCCAGGTGGTATACCTGCAAAAAATGCTAAAGGAGAAAATCTCTTAATGTTTTTAGGAATAATTGATATTTTGCAAAGTTATCACTTGAAGAAAAAGCTAGAACACACTTTTAAATCTATGTTGCATGATGGAGTGAGTATTGTTGTTTTCAAAGCTATTTTAATGATATCCACTTAAATCCTACTCAGTCATGATAAATGTTTATCTTTCTACTATAGATCAGTGTTCCCACCTGATTTATATACTAATTGAACTTGAAGATTGTTTTAGAACAATTTATTTGTTAATTTTACTAACATGCATTATGAAAACAATAAAAAGTAAACAATTTATTGAAAGCATTAGTTTTCTAAGAATTAATAGATTTAGAACAAAAAATTTTACAATGTTTATTTTAATTTAAATTTAGCAGTCTAACGTTTAATACATTTCTACTGTATTTTAAAGAGGCACTATGTTTAAAAAAAAGACAATCTTAACAGAAAATATTTAAAATACTTGTTGATATATTCTTTTTTATTCTAATTAATAGTTGAATTTTGAAACAACAAAAATTGAAATATCCAGATGTTTTTTCACAATTTAATTGAAAACTCAAATAATAAATTAATGATTAATTTCTTCAAATATGTTTAAAATGCAGGCTATAAATGTTAAATTCTTGCCAACAGACAACATGTTCTGATATTTGCTTAAAAACTTGAATGATTTTTGATAAAAAAAATTTGAACATTGAAACAACCCTGTTTAAATTTTTATCTTTATAATATTTATTATTATAAATACTACTTTATGTAATAACAATAGTCATGATCTTTGATGCAGTATGTCTTTATTTTTGTCTAATCAAGAGGAATTTCAGAACATTGACTTAGATTATAAGAAATCTAACTCTGCCTTCGAGCTTACCGAGAGAAATTTTTTTTATATATTCAGGAACATTCTAGATAAGTTGACCTTGTGTTCAGAGCAATAAATTTTAACTTAGTAAAATCTATTGTGAATGAATTTTGGTAGTTTCTTATAAATGGTATTTAATACAAATATGTAATTCAAGGGCAAAACGATTGCATTTAGTGAAAGATAAGTCACAATTTCAATTATTTTTGTCATAAAATATCATTAATAATTTTGCAATTCATTCATGTTATTCATAATTTTCTCTTTAATATTAGATATAAGAATGCGTAATGTAATATTAGATATAAGAATATTAATTTCTTTGCACTGACAGTAATTTTTGTTTTCTTTACAAATAATGCATATTATAAAATTCAAATAATATTTGAATTTGAATTGTTATTGAATTCATTTATCTTTGTTGCTTTATTTTTTTAAATAATGTCCGTTGGTAAGAATTCTTTAAATTTTTTCTTTGAAATTTTTCTTTTTTCAATAAAAATTCATTATTTTATTTTGTTTGGCTGGAATTTTAGTATTAAAATCTATTTTTCAGTACATTGAATTTGTCACTTATGCCAATCCAATTAAGAAATCAAATAGATTGTTTACTTTAGCTATCTTCTTACATTGAGAATGTGACATTCCTAGGCTAGGACTATAAAATTAATGGCATTAGCTTTCAGATATCAAAATGATTATTTTACATTCATAGCATTAAAGATTATCAATACTGAAAACCAAGATTATCAATAATTTACAGCTTTCCAGTGCCATAAAAAAATGCATTTTCTATGTATAAGTAAAGGCATAAAACAACTGTTGTAGTCCTTGCTTATAAAATGTTGATCATTTAAAGTATTTTATATTTATTCAATTTATTTTTATAGCTTTGATTAAATTTTACATTTTTAGGATACTGTATCTGTACATCGACCTAGTTTCTATGCTCAAAGATTTTTACATTTTATGTCAAATACAGTTTTCAAAAAAATGCCATCAAGTGAGTGTTTTTTATCATGCATTTTTGTGTGCAACTCTTTGTAATATTTGATAGTAATTTCTTTTGGCAATATTGTTTCAATTTATTTAATGTAATTTGTAATGTATTTCATATTTTACATTTTTGTTTCTTTTTATGTGCAGTACAATTGGTGTTCCATTTTATTATTGTTTTTATTACTTTACTTTTATTATATATTCTTTATTAAAATTGTTTGCTGATTTTAAATTCATTAAATTAATTGAGGTGAGTCATGAAATATGAATAAACCTTTGCACAAGAAAATAAGCTCCTGCAGAATAAGCCAAGCATTAGAAAACATGCAAAGTAAATCAAATGAAATGGTTTCTTTTCTTTTTATTAATTTAAGGGTATTTTATTTTAAAAAATATATTGAAAAAATTTATACTCTATTATGTAAACTTATCAATAAAAATAAAAACTATCTTTTTATTTTGTCAGTCATAACTTTCTGTCTTTAAAAATCTAGAATTCAAATTATTTTACGAAATTTTCTGCTGAGCATGCAGTGAATGAAGAACAACATATGGAATATGATGCTTTATGCCATGAATATTCCATAAAACATGGGGCATGAGTATTAAAAATGCAAAAGTATAGCATTTGTTAAAATTCATAGCATGCAATTACAAATTAAATTACGGCTACAGGACAATGGTATTCAGCATCACAAGCTTGCAGTACAATTCACCTTAGGATGCTTTGCCTTTTATAAGTTTTTACATAACAGAGTGTGATATCACCCAGCATTTTCCACAAAAATCTCCAGGTCTTGATTTCTAATAGAAATAGGGATCATAATTCTTGTAATTTTTAGAAACTTCATTTTTAAGAATCTTATTACATAAAACTTTTATCAGCAACCAAGTATGAAACTAGATTATCAGTGTCAGCAGCCTTCGATTTCCTAAGTGTTCTTTCAAATGCTCAGTTTTAGTTTATAGTACTATCAGCAATCTTCCTTGTTCTTATTTTGTGCAACTATGCTTTCATCATTGTCAAAAGTACAAAATGTTGTCTCTCATTTCTAAATTTCATGTCTCTCGGATGATTTCTCGTGAAGTTATGGCAAAAAACACACCTGTTGGTTAAGTTTTGCATGCCAGTGTATAAAACTACATACAACACCAAAAATGTTTGCTTGATAAAATTGAATATGGAGGTATATTTTACATAGAAAGACTTTGTATTTATTTATTTATTCATAAAAAAAATTACTTTGATGCGTCTTCTCTGCTATTTTAAAATCCTACTTGAAGAGTTAAATTTAAAAATATTCTTTTATGTATTCTCGTACTTTCTATCAATTTTCTTGAATATCTTTAGATTACTATGAAGTGCTGTTTCATTTATAATCTCACTACCCTTATCATATGTGCTATTGCATGTGCAGGATTATATAAGCTAAATTGTTTACTTTTTTTTTCACCTGTTTTACCTGTCTTTATGGAATGAATCTCCAAAGCTGGAAAAAGCCGTAAATTTAAGGCTGTGGTTACTAATGTTCTTGGTATGGTTACTTTACTGAATAATTTAAAAAGTATATTCCACAATTTTCTTTCTCAGAAAAGTGAAAATCAATAATTTTAATTTTTGATTACATTGCAATTTTCTATGTCAAATTTAGTTAATTTTATCTATTTGTTTTCCAATTAATTATAATTTGATCGGTTTTGGATTTTGAAAACTTTTCTTGTATATTTTATTTTGGGAAAAGAAAAATGACCTTAACTTGTTTTGCTATGTGTTACATATTGTATAACTAATGGATTTATGAAAATGTAGTTAGTTAAAAAATGTAGATTCTTATTCTTTTATTTTATTGAGACAATTTTTTTTTTTTGCACATTATTTTTATTAATTGATTTGATTAAAAGGAAAGTAATGAACATCAAGAAATATAAATATATGAAATACATTCATACACTTATTCTTCATTGTTCATTGCATACATTTATTCAAGATAATTTTTATTCCATCATAGACTTAAAAAGATTAGAATAATCAATTGTTCCACATAAGGAAATTCATGTCAATGGATTTTGAATCAGAAAAATATCTGTCATTATGTTCTTTTTTAGTGAAATAATAAAGATTGTTTTTCTAAATATAAGAAATATATATTAAATATATTCTTCCCTCAGAAGAATAGAAGTACCGTTTAGTTTTTATTCAGTATGTATGCTTTAAAAATCTGGTGATTAATACTTATTTTAACTACAAGAAATAAATTTGCAATCATGCATTTCAAATATATGTGGCATTACAAATTTATGCTTTTAAAAAAATCTGATGTTAAAATTGTCCTTTAATTTGATCAGTGTTATATAGTTATTTTACCGAAAGTTAAAGTCAGTTGAGTTTTGCATGCTTTTTAATTGTCAGTGAGTAATACTTTTACTGATATCAATACATATATTACAAAAATTATCTGAGGAAACTCATCTATAATTTTTGATGATATAAACTCTAAAATGTTATAAAAAATTTTTCAATCTTCTGTTATGAATTAAACTCAGAGTCATGACATTAAAACAATTGTAGTGTAAATATTGTAGAAATAAAATGGGAATTTTTTTAATCGCAGCTTTGAAGCATGTGCCTTCAAAACGAAAAGCAGCATCTATCAAAAAAGTTTCGACTTCTGAAAATCCAGATGCTTCAAAAATTTCTTCCACAACAGAACAATCTCAAGGAGAAGGTAGATTTCTTGTTTTTTTCTATAGTATTAAAACTGCTCTTTATGTAGTTAATATAAAAAGTCTATATTAGCAACTAAGATTAGTTCAAATATCTTGTTACCAAAAGTATAATATTTATTTTGTTAAAATTTTGCCATTTTGTGATGTGTAATTGTATTTCCTTGTGGAATATTGTGAAATTGTGTAGGCATTGTGAAAAGGTTGAATTCTTTTCCTTTATTATATTTTAAACTTGCTTATTTTAATATTTATTAAAAAATAAAGCTTTTATTCAAAAATAGATTTTAAATGAGTCATTCTAAAATTATGTTTAATTATTTTGTGTATGTGCACAAAACCTTTTTCTTTGTTTGAAAATCAACCTTTGGTTGATTTTCAAACAAAGGAAATGGTTCAAATGTAGAAATACAAATTTTATGTCTTTCTTTCATTTGGTACTCGTTCTTATTTTTTATTTTTACTTTATTTTATTAATTTAGTTATTTTATTATTATTATTTATAATGCCTTCATAAACAATGATTCAGCTTCAACCATATTTAGCTTGCATAAAATGTATCACATTTGATTATTTCTTGTTATGTATATGGGTTTGTAAAAATGTTAAGTTCTAATAATTAAAAGGTATTGCTTATAATCATGACTGCATTTCATCTTATGCAGTCATGATTTTTCACAGGAAAGAATGGTGGGTGAGTAATGCAGGCTTTTGTTTTTGACATCAGCATATAATAAGTTTTTATTTAATTAATTTGTATATAATTGAATTCTATATTTTAATTTTCATTAATTTTTGTATTTTAGAGACTAGGATGAAGCGTTTTAAAATTTTTTTTTCATTAAATATCTTTTTATTATTTTTGGCATTTATTGAAGGTGCAGGCATTTGAAATTCATTAAAAATATTGTAGCTTTATTTGATATACAATAATATATTTCAATGCAATATACATACAATAATATATTTCATGATTAAAATATTTATAAATAAAAAAGCTTATGTTGATACATTATAATCTGAAATCTGTGCCAGCAAATGTAAAATCCATGACTTTTTGGCAATTTTTCTGGTTTTTCAATCAACATGTTATTTAATAAAAGAATAATGAATATAAAACCTCTTAGAAACTTTGTAACTATAGGATTTTCAAACAAAGAATTATTGAATTTGAATGAAAAATGCATAATAATTTCAAACCATGGTTTATTGTTATGGTTTGAAATTATTAATTGATGCACAAGGTTTTAAAATAAATTGTTGTGATTAATGTTTTGGAATCATTTAGTTATTGTTTTTATTGTTACTAAAAATATAGATAAATATTTATTTCTAACAGTGCCAAAAAGTATTAGCTGTTTTATGAATGTAAACAAACTTTCATTTTAAATAATATGTCAGGAGAAAATTAAAAACAAACAGGACTTAGCATTTTAGTTTCCCTAGCCATTTATTTTAAAATATTGCTTGTATTTCCAATTTTTTTTATGATAGTTTATTTTATTAAAAGAAATTTCTGGTTGATTGAAATATAAATATGCAAAACAATTTATGCATTAGCATTTATTTCACTAATAACATGAGAAGAAATTGCATTGTTGATAGCTTTAGAATTTCAGATTTTATTTTTTCTTATTCAAAATATACAAAGAAGAAAACATTCTAATTATTAAAAATTTCAAACTCAAGTATTTAACCAATTTTCAGAATTTGAAACCGTCCTGAGTCTGAACTATATCTGTCTGTTTGTCAACTCAAAAATACTTTGAGCTAGAAGCATGAAATTTGCTATAGGGTCTTTATAGTAATTTTGGACAAAATCTATTCAGAGGAATTCTGTCAAAGTAGCTGTTTGAAGTTAAAAAGAGGATAGTGGATAACATTTTGTACATGGATTTGATACCTAAACTGCAGATACCATTCAAATTTGAAACCATATATGTCATGCTCGAACATCAATCATTCTGTACTTTCAGAAACATGTAAATGCAGTGACTTAAATATGTGAATTTGGTTTGTGATTTCGTGACTACAATTGTAGTAATTTTGTAACTTTTTTTTTTTTTTTGTATCAAACAAAAAACAAAAGAATCTCCAAATATAGTTTCGATGTTATGGCGCTTGTGTAATAACTGCATTTCATTAATTAATTGCCATAGAACACATATTAATAGGCTCTCTGGTAATTAAAGTTCACTGTTATCGAGCTGTTTTTAATGCACAAGTGCGTTTATTAGTGAGTAAACAGAAAAGTTTTGGTGAACTCATTTTTGCTGGTTTTAAATAAAAATCAAATTGAATATGTCTTACTCTTCATCATCCCATTAACACTTTCAGTTTTTAAAAAAAGGCTTATTAAATAATTTGGACCCAACATCTAATGAATAGAAAATTATTCTTATTTTCAATAAATAATGGATTTTCAGACATAAATTGTTCATTGTAGCCACAAAAAATTGTCATTTTCAAAGAGTAAAAAGTTTTTATAAGTAAAAATTCAAAAATAAAAAAGCTACATCAGTGAAGTTTATTAATCTAAATTGTAGATATGTATCAAAGTAGATATGTATAAAATTGCCAATAATTGGCCATCTATTAGCTGTGCTGCTCACCCACACTGACCTTTATATTGATCAGTAGGTATGAATGCAATAATTCAGGAATGCATTCCGTTAAATGTGGCTTTGTCTTCAAAAATGTAGATCTATATAAAAGTTTTGACACTTGTCAGTGTCATGAAAATGCATACTTAGTGAAACTTAGTATGCATTTAGTATGCTTACTTAGTTTGACACTTATCAGTGAAACCAAAATGCATACTTAAATTTCTTCCTTATATGACAAAACACAAAATCTTGTTAGTGTGAGATAAAATAGGGTGTGTGAAAGGGATAATATCCCTGTTTATTATTTACTGTATCAAAATTTACTTTTTTTTATCCTTATGAGACACTTTGGGTAAAATTTTGAAGCTAGATTGAATTTACATTTCAGATTCTCCGCCTGTCCCTGTATCCTTACCATCAACACTACCTGAAGGAGACATTGCAACTTTTAGTGCTGAAGTAAAAAATGGTCTATCTTGGAGTCCTTTAACAGCAAAAAAGCAATCTGGTATTATCAGTACTGATGCAGTTCCACCAAGGGTACTTTCCCTGCGATCTTCTGCAAGCAATGTATATAAAACATCTGCTGTAGGCGATAGAATGGAATATGTGAGGTAATAAAACTTTCTTATTTTTTTTTAAATTTCTAATTTTGACAGGGTTTCAACGGCACCTTGAAAATATGGGAAATTTGAAAATCATCTAAAAAACAGGAAAACAGAGGGAAATTTGAAAATTTCCATAAAAATCGGAAAAATACAGAAAATTTTAAGTTTGTGACTTTTTTATGTATCTAAAATTGTCGATCTGGGAACGTTTCTAGAATAAAAGATCGTAGCCATAGCATCAAAATGAAACAATTGTGTAATCGGGGAAACTCGTCCCATTTTTACCTGTTCTCCTTTTATTCTCTGTTGATCTTTTTCATTTCAGTTTCAGAGAGAGTTGTTTTCTTTCCATAAGATTCCAAAATTGCAGCTAATGAGGATAGTTGAGACTGTTGTATGTGTGTCAAAGAATACAATAGCAACATTCAATCTGCAGAAATATCGCAGTGGTGTTTAGTAACTCAAACATGAGTTTGTGGCTAAACAACATTTCTATCACTATCTTTATAAAATATAGACTCGTATTATATTGTCTTGTTTACTACCATTATTTTTTATTTATAAATGTTGTATGTTTATAATGTCAATTGTAAATAAAGTTAGTTAGCTAAGACTTTTTTGTCGTGTCTATGTAGTTTATCTATCTGCATTGGTGATCCAGTTTCTTTTAATGCTCATGCTAAGTGGATCTGCTGCCTACTCCAATCGCGATTCTGCTCGTGCCTGAGTTTCCTTGCAATGTTGCTAGTCTCCACCACTCATGTCGCTGCTAGTCCCCTGTCTTGAAACCATCGAGTCTTCGTAATCTGAACGTACAGGAGGGCCATTTCTCTCAGTCTGAAAAGTTGAACTTTGCCACGCTTCAAGAAAACCCTCTGGTTTCCTGCCTACTTCCTCAAATTTGATCATGAGCGAAGAAGAGAATTTGAAAAGAGAAATTACGAAGTTACAAGAAATATTTCGGCTACAAAGTCAGCAAAAGATATCATCTGCTGTAGATGATGAAAACGATTTAATGGATATGTCTGCAATTTATCTAATTTCTCTTAAACAGTCTTCTTTGTGGCCTGTCAAAGCAGTATTATGATTCGCTTAAGCTGATTCTCAATTTGCATGAGCTCGCATAATTTCAGACGGCACAAAATTCAACTACATTGTGGCTAACTTGGATAGTAGATATGCCTCTGAAATCGACGTTGTTATTACTAACTCTCCAACTACAGTTATGTACGAAACGCTAAAAAAGCAACTTATCCGTTGACTCGCACTGTTCGAAGAACAGAGTGTGCGACAGCTTTTGGAGCTTGAAGAACTTGGAGATCTCAAACCATCCCTGTTCTTTTGATATCTACGTTCCATTGGTCAGCAGTCTCGAAATAAAATCCATATTCTTTCGTTACCTCCTCACGTACAGGCTATTCCTCAGGGATTCTTCTTCTCTAGAACCAGAACAATGACTGATAGAATCATAAAGATTTCTCTTCCATCTTCTTTGCTTTCTGCGAATTCTACACAACCACTGGTTGCTTCTAAATTCCCGCAGCTGCAGTGACATTGGATTACTTGCTGCAAAGATCGAGGATCTTGCTGAACAAGTAAAGCTGCTGCAAACAAACTCAAATCCAAGAATTTACGGAGCTCATTGCATAGATTTTGCATGAGTCTTCATCCTACTTTTAGAACCAAATGTATGTTTTTATCATTGACGTTTTCGATACAAGGCCAAGCGCGGGATAAAACCTGTAAACGCTCCGGGCAACCAGTAACGGCGGCTACTATTGTTTGACAACGGATTCTAAACGGATTTCCGCGCTTTTGCGGATGCGTTAGCACGGTTTAATTCGTCGAAATATGAAAATACGAAAGATGAAAGGATTGGATGCTTACATTTAACAATCAAATAAACTCGGACTTCTCGCTGGCTGAATTAAAATAATACGGGCAGAAACGACACGATATTCACATACACGTGGAAAAAAAATTGAACAAAAAGTTATCTAATAAGGCAAAAATCAAGATCAATGACGAAGAATTCCGGAAATGTGCCCATCCTTCCTCGTCTCTCCCCTTCATGAGATGGAATTGTCGAAAAGTGGTCGTCTCAGAATACTGAAACGAACAGTAGTCGCCATGGTAGAAACAGTCATCTCCTCATTACCGATTAGCCTTCCAAAAGACAATTTCTCATTGATATTAGTTCGGACCTTTGTGTGTTCTTACGCTCTCTCTCTCTCTTGCCTCCTTGAAAGTCAGATTCAAATTTCTATCTGGTCATAGCCAACAACTCTAATACCTATGATTTTTCTGATGTTATTTTTAGTCCTTGAACTTCATGGGTGTTTTCCCTGCCGTTTTGTTATTGCTCACGTTCCTTTGTCTATAACTGAATCTTACTTCCTGCCTTATTTTGGACTCTTTCCAGATTGTAGAAACAGACTTCTTTTGGATACAATTACGAATTTATCCACAACAGCTACATTCGAAACTACAACATTTGGTTAATCGCCCTCCGTTTAACGTTAAATTCATTTCGGGTGAGTCTACACCCTACAACGATATTTCGAAGGAATTTCCAATACTCACACGTCCTGCCGGAATTCTTCGCAACGTTTGTCATTCTACAATTAATAATATACAAACGACACCGGGACCTCCCGTCTTTTGTCGGCCACAATGTCTTCCTCCGGAATGAATGAAAATTGCCAAGTCTGAATTTGTGGCGATGGAAAGAGAAGGAACAGCTACACGTGGTGAAAGACCATGGGCGTCTCTGCTTCATCTCATATCTAAAAAGTCAGGGGACTGACGACCGTGCGGCGATTACAGGGTTCTTACTGTCCAAACAACCCCAAATCATTATCTTGTCCGCACTTCTATGACTACTTGAGCCGATTAAGGAGTAGCAATATTTTCTTTATCATCGATTTGGTGAAGGCTTATGCTCGAATTCCTTTAAATCCAGAAGTTGTACCGAAAACTGCAATAACAGCACCGTTTGGAATATTCGAGTTTCCGTGTAAGTGCTTTGGTTCTCAAGGCAGGGCCAAGCCTTTCAGTGATCGGTGGTGTGCATGGTGTGGATTTTTGCTTTGCCTATGTTAAGGATACTCTCGTTTTCTCTACAAATGACGATAAACACAGACAACATCTTCACTTTCTTTCGCAGGGCCTATCGGATTATGGTCCCCTAATGAATATTCCCAAAAGTGTCTTCGGGGCAACAAGTGTGACATTCGTTGGCTATGAAGTGTCCACTGACAGCACACGTCCAGTACCAGATCGCATTGTGATCTTCAGAACTTTCCGATTCCCAAAACTGCACGAGATTTACAACGTTTTCTTGCTCTTTGGTGAATTTTTACCGCTATTTTTTACCAATTACTGCTAGTTGTCCGGCCTTCGAAGCTCCCAACCTTTGTTTTGAGCTCCTGAACTTGAGGCAACTTTTACGAAGTGCAAGGAAGCGTTGTTTCGGGTGATACGCTCTCGATAGCGATAAGGTCGCTCTCAGCCCCTGATAGTTCCTTTGGGACTTTTCCCTGATACTTCGAAGCATTATGTGGGAGCAGCACTGATGCAATATGATATTGGTAATTGGAGGCCGCTTGCTTTTTTCTCCAAAAAACTTTCAACCAGTCGGACTTACATGGGCAAATTGCGTCCTCTACCTGCTTCTCGCCATACGCATGGCGCCTTTTGTTTTCAGTGATTTAAAAACTTGTACTTTTGTTATGCTTCTCCCTTCGAGGAGCCTTGCAACCTTCCTATTCAGGCCCTTATCACATTGTGCAGCGTCTCGGAAAAGTCTTTGTGCTGCGCATTGATACAAAGACAGTCCACGTCACTGTGGATCACATCAAGCCATCCTGTATCCTTTCCGGTGACACGCCAAGTTCAATGACATCCGTCCCAAAGCCTGATCTCCAACGATCCTGTGTTACTACTCGTTCTGAACGACATGTAAATTTATTCATGTTGTATATATATAATATTTGATTGTAAATAAAGTTAGTTCATACTTGCCTGTCGTGTCTGTGTGGTGGACCAACTATCTACAAGATTATTGAATGGTTTCTCTATTATTTGAGAAATTGTGAGCTTATTCAAAGAAGATTAAAAGAATGCTTTTAAACAATGAGCCGCTCAAAATCCTTAATACTGATTTGATGGATAAAAATATGAATTAAATAATTTTGCTGAATGGGTTAGAAAAGTTTCGCAAAATCTGTTTATTGCATACTGCTCTCTTTTTTAATAAGTTTAAGTAGCATGGAAAAACATGTACATATTAATCATGCCAAAAGAGAAAAATTTTCAAAATTGCATGACAGTTCAAGAAAGTCATCACTGATATTGGACTTTGTATCTAAAAAGAATGCAGAAGAAAGCACATGAAATTTGATATCCGAAAATAAGACGATTTCGTACTTTTTAATTCAGGAATAATCATTTAAAACTTAACTTTTATGGGCATTTACTTGTTGCATCACAGTCATTCAGTCATGCATTCAATGATATATTTCAAATATTTTCACATATGTGCACTGATAATGAAATAACTAAAAAGTGTACTTTAAGTCATACAAAAATATCATACATTATTTGTTACGGATTAGTTCCATTTTTTCAACAATCTCTTTAGAAATCTTTAAACAATAACAAAGTTTTGAACCACATTTCACAAAAATGCCAAATGTATCTTATTATAAGATATTGGTGTGAATGAATCATTAGGGTCTCCACAAGATCTTGGTATTCAATATTTTTTAGGCATACCACTGTTCAAGAATTGTTTGGGAATTTTGAAGAAGTTGTATTAAGTGTAGAACATACAGTTATTTTTACAAATTAGTATAGGTGGACCAAATGTAAATTTAAAATTTTTAAAACATGTTAAGGAAGAACTTCCATGCAAAAATTGATAATAAAATTTTAGATCTAGATACTTGTGGACTACACTTAATCCATGGAGTATATCAGTATGAACATAAATCTACTGAATGGAAAATAGATTTTATTCTAAGGGCAATGTATAAAATATTTAAAGGTATTCCAGCTGGACAAACCAATTTCCTGGAAATTATTGGGTTTTCTGAATTTTTATTGGAAGTTTTGTTGCTTCCACTGGGTAGATAATATCCATGTTTGCTTAAAGTTTTATAAATATAAGTTTTTGATAACATAAAAGAATACATAGATTTCAATATAAAAAAAAAAACTTTTCTTGCATCTGCCACAAGTGATAATATTATGTCAGGATAAATTGATTCTGACTCAAATTAACTTTTCTTATATTGCAAATATTCATCAGCCATTTCTTTAAAAAATTCAGACATCTGATCCAATTGGGCCTTTCTTATATAAAAATCTTTTCATTTTTGTTACCATTGTCAAAAGAAGCTTAATCGAAGAAATAAAAATATTTTTAACAGAGTATTTTGTATTTGTGAAGAATATTACAAAAAGTATTAGAACTCATGTCTAAAAATTATAATGTTTTAATAACTGCATCTTTTGTAAATCCATATTTATTGAAGAACCTTGCTCTTTTCATTCATTAAAACTATAAAGTGCTGTTATTTCATTATAACTTGCTCATGAATGCTGTTCGGGCATTTTCTATTATGTTGCATATATGTTCAGGAAAACAATGGAATTTTGTTTCCAGATTTGAAAGCAACCCTTTTTGAATATTAGATGCAAATAGTGATATAAAATGAGCACTGTCTATGGTGAAAGTGTCGATATAAAATTTTAAAAGTAAAAGGTTTTGCAAAGTAATGAGAATGGCATAAATGTGTAAAACATTTCTAAAAATGTCGATTTATATTAAATGATCTGCACTATTAATGCTGTTTTGAATGACTTCACATGCTAAATGTAAAAATGATCCTGCGAAGCTGTAAATTATTTTCTGATCAGCTTTTTCAATCAATTACTTGAGACATTACTTTCTAATATTACTGATTCATATCAACATTATTATAAAAAATATTTCATAATGTAGAATTTCTTTAAACTTATTTCTTAAAATATTTTGCATGATATTATTATGATGAGCTGCTCCATATACAACAATAGTGGGGTTTCTTTTTAACTGCATTATTCTCATCCAAAGAAATCTCAATTCCTTCTCATTTGAAATAATAACACGATTGACATAAGTCTCACTAGAGTGCGGTTGATATTTTTAATTGAGTGAAAAAATCATTACAAATAATAATGATAATTTTGTATAGTCCTTTGATTTCCTAAAAACTTCATAATTGTGTTTAGTTTTTCTGAATGATAAGTTTTTCTTCTGATTTTTCTTTCCCTGCCTCACTTTTATTTAAACAAAATCATTTTGATATGTTAAGTGGCTAATTTAATTCTAAAATGATATTTTAGATATTTCAATGATTTTACTGCATTTTTTTTAATATGCTGTAAAATTGTTGAAATATGAAAGAAAAAAAATTAAGTGTTAAGAAAAATGTCCAAATAAATTATCTGCTTTTGGGATTGAAGAAAAAAAAATCAAGTCTTTTGGAAAAGTAAAAGATGAGTTTAATTATATGGATTGAAATGTAGAGGATAGTAATTAATGTTTGAAATTTTACACAGGTCTAGTTTATCCCAAATGACTGTTCAGATGGAATCAGCATCAGAAGGTATATCTGAAGCCACCTCAGGTCTTGGTTCTGTTGCACCACCAGTTGTGTATACTCCTCCTCATAGTTTTGAAGGTTCAACTCCCACTCATACGGAAGGAACCCCATCATACACAGAATCCAGTGCAAGTGGAGATGCAGGTATAATTCACTGGCTACACCAGTTTCTTATGAAAAAGGTTTTTAATTTTCTCTTATTTAATATGAGCGTTTTAAATATAAAAAAATATCTTTCTTTATTTAGATTTCTCTCTGTTAAAAGATATGTAATGTATATTTTATGTTATGCAGCATAATATTGAATCGTTGTAAAAAATATAATATCAAAATTGATGCTCTCATTCAAAGCTTGTGTACATAATTTTGAAATCAAGAACAATGTTAGCTTAATATAATAATAATAATTTTTTTTTTTTTTTTTTTGCATATAACAAATAATTTCTTTGCAATATCCCTTTCTTTTTACACTATACAGCTATTTGGAGAAATAGTTAAAAATGGCTGTAGGTTTTTAGAAAGCAATTCAATAATCCCCCATTATAATATTAATAAGTAATTAAATTATAATAAAAATGATTAAATATTTTCCTCATAAAAGTTGAAAAATTCATCATGGCTCCACAATAAGCGATTAAATAAATAAGCATTGCTTTGATTAGTAGAAATAAATTCAATTTAAAATTGTTATTGATCACTTTTGATGAAATATTTTGATCAAAAGGGGTTTATTTTTGTTTGTTTATTTTTACCTGTGAATTTATAAAAAATAACAGAAAAAGATTTTCTGAAGGCTTTCAGCACTCTCAGTATTTAAGATGGTGAAATTTTTATACAGGGTGATTCCAAATTCATGGTATAGACTTGGAGGGGAGGTAGAGAACAAGGATCCAAATAATATTCACTTAGAAAACCTAAGTTGCAATTCATTTCTTTATCAATAAAAATAGGGTATATGAATTCAACTGAAACAAGACATTGTTTCTAACTTAACATGAATAAAATTTTAATAAAACGTAACATCTTAATGAAATGTTCAACAATGGTACATTAATTAAAACAATCATTTATTGTACAGGAATGTATGGGTACAAGTGACTCAAATAAAAGATAAAAAGAAAGGCAAAGCATTTAAGGATGGTATTATTAACAATTAATAACATATGTGCATTGTTCCAGCACTATTTATGATTTCTCATTGCACTGGTCAATTTGTGCCAGAAGAAAATGAGTTTTGCCTTTCAAAAATTTCGTAATTTTTCACTGTGATCATAACCATGAAAGCAATATTGTTTTAAATCATCATAACTTCAAGCACATTGTAATGTTCTTATTCCTTTTTCCTGCCTTCCAAGAGGTGACACTACTTTTTTTGGTTGGTTGGGGGAGATCAAAGAGAAAGGGATAACAGTAAGGGGCTGAGGTGAGCTCCTTTGATAACAAAATAGCTGTGCACTAATTGTGCAGCAGCAATCAAGTGAAATGATCAGTATAATTTAAATTATAAAAAGGAATGCTGGCTCTTGTAAAGCCTTCAAAATTATATGATCCATCTTTATTTTTACTCACCAAGGACTGCATCTTGTTACATCTCTTCTATTACAGTAGTTCCATTGTGTGTGTTTCTGTATTGTACCATCTGAGTCTTCAATAAATGTCTATTGTGAGAACCAGAACAGTTACTAGAATTGCATTTTTGCAAACACAAAGCCACAAATGCTACACACATACTTTCAAATAACAATAAATGAAATCTCCTTTTGATTGGTTGAGCAAATAGCCATTAGGGTTTCATACATTAATGAAAAAATTTTACTGCAACTCTTGTATGAAATTTATTTTCTGAAGGTTATTTTTTTTTATCTGTGAATAGTTTTCTTATTTTAATGATAGAAAAGAAAAATATTTGTATAAAGTAAATTTCACACTCATGTTATTCTTAAAAAAAAAATTTTTTTTTTTCTAATTTAAACTGATTGTTGTGTATGATTGGTTTCTATGTCTGTAATCCATTTCCATAGCATAGATTAACTAGGAATTTAATGGGAATTGATATTTTAAAATATTTGAATCAATATTTCTGCCATTTATATATTAATTGGAAGAATACCCTTTTAAACCATTAAAAGGTTCTTCATTTTTTAATATTAAAGAGAATTAGTATAGCTTTAGCTAATATACTGCAGAAAAATTTTTCTATTTTGTTTTTACTAAATCTTACAAAAATGTGATAATGAATGAAACCTTGTTTTCTCCTATAAGGAGACTGAGAAGATGTGTCACTAAAAAGCATTGAAAATGTTCTTACATGATACTATATATTCATGCGATTAAAAGATTCCTGTTTATTATCAATTGTGATGAGCTTCCAAGTGCTAATTATTTACTCATTTTGCAATTTGTTTTTCAAATATACTATTGGTTATTTGATGATAACCAAATAGTTTGCATTATTATTATGATCTTATTATTTTATAAGGTAAGTTTGAAAGTAATCAAAACCTGAAATATATTTTAAAAAACCAAATTTTAAATTTAAGATTTTACATTGAGTTTTTTTTAATTAGAAAAGCATCAGAATTTAAGTAAGAGCTAGTGTTCATACTTATGCAGCAAAATATACAATAGTATTTATTTTGCATTTATTTTTATGCTTCTCAATTTTTGTGGAAACCAATTTTAGCATTGAAAATATTATCCTCTAGTAATTTACTGGAAAAAAAATATTTCATTTTACTCGGGGGGGGGGGGAGGATTTGGAATATTCGCTCAAAACAGAAGTAATTAAAGTTATAAAATTTTAACCATAAATTTTCTTCCGATTTGTAGCTTCTCAGTCACAAGCCTATGTACAGATTACTAAATTGCAGTTTTAGCCACTCCATGAAGAGCATATAGCAGAATTAGGGGTACTTTTGAGATTTCATTTATAATGATGTAAATAAAGCTTCTGCAAAAAAAAAAAAAAAAATGATAAAGAAACACCCTTTGTTGACTAAGTTATTGGGTGCATGTTTAATCATTCTGGATTTAGCACAAGGATGGCAAACAGCAGCATTTAGAATGTGAATGTCAAAGCCAGTATTATCAAAGAGCTGATCTAAACATAAATTTGTTTTACTAGTATAATATTTTTACTTTTGATCATGATTAAATTATCTGCATAAAATATCATTTTCAATTAAATATTTTTAAATAGAATAATTCAAGATTATTTAAAAAAACTGCAGCACTGATATTTTTATATTTGTAATCCATTACTTCCTTGATAAGTTATTATTTATTTTATTTTAGCTTGCCCAACAACTCCTGTAAAAATTATGAAAAAGTCTTTGGATTCCATTTTATCATTAGGGGAAACAGAATTATAAAAATTACAAAGTGGTAAGTTAGTATCCATATTTTCAGAAACTAATCAAATTCATGTTAGTTCTTCTAAGAAGTGACAGGACAGGACAGAACAGAACTAAGGAAGCTCAAATCACTGTACAATGTGTGCTTGGAAACTCAACCTTGATGCAATGTAGGGTGCTTTATGACCTGTCTCATATACCTTGTAAACATGGCAAGTAGATGAATTTTGATAAATTTGAACTGATGAATAATAGGTAAGATGAAAATGTTTCCCAGATTCATATTTTGACTATCCAACTCTATGGTGGAAGTGTGTTTCCCCATAATTTCCCTACTATTGATAGGGGGGAGTAAAATGATCTATTATGATTATTCCAAAATTTGCAATGAATTTTTTATTTGCTTTATTCTTTTGAAGTTGGAGACAGAAAAATGATTTTCAACTCCCAAACTTTAACTATTTCAATTAAATTTTGTCTAGTAAATTTTTGAAGTTTAAATTCTTAAAAATGAATTCTTGAAGTGAATTTCAACTAAACTTGTGGCTTCTCATTGGAAAAGTCAGTCTCATCATTTATATTCTCTTCCACACTTAAAGATTAAACTCTTATAAAAATTCAAGGGAAATTGTCAGAGTGGGCTAAAATTTTCTTCTCCTTCAATATTGCTTTTCTGCTCTTAACTTGTAAGAAATTGCAGCTATAAAAAAAAGGGGGGCTGTTATGATAAGACAATTCATTCAATTTGAATTATTTTTCTATCTTTAATATTAAGGAAATTCTAGAGGAACAAATACTTCTGTTCTCCACTATTTCCATTTGCTTTTAAACTGGGTTGCAATCCATTTGGCCTACATTTTCCCTCTAAAATATATTACTTGCTGATTCGGATCAAATTAAAATCACTCATCATATTCACAAGATAACATAAGACAGATTTTTTAAAGACCATTTTACCCTAACTAGGTTTAGCTCTGATCATTCTTTGTGTGTTGATTTGTTCTTTTTAAATTCTTTGTACGTTTGAAATTATATAAAGACTGTTTATGTTCATTTCTTTATTTTGTTTTCATTAGAAAAGCTGTGAAATATTATTAATTAATTTATAATTTTGGATTTTAATTATTTTGTGTCAATTCTATCGGATAACCGGAAAAGAAAAATAGAGAGTGAAAGAAAGATTTATGTTTTATTATTTCTATTTATTCTGCTATTTATTTCTATAGAGGAGAAATTAATTTTTAATATAAAATTAAATCTATACGTCAATATTGTAACTGGCAATGTCTTTTTTGGAAACACTGATAGTGTTTTATTTTGGATGTTCAAAATTCATTCTTCATTATTAATTCATTCTTCAAAAATTATTTCTTCAATGTAAAATGCTTTGTTTATGTGTTTAGTTCTCTGTGGTATAGTAAAAGGAATTAATTAAAAAGGGAAATTTTATTAAAAATTTGCAGATTTATTTTTGTTTTATTATAAATATAGAATTGTTGTCTTAATTTTTTAACAATTAGTATTATGTATTCCTGTAAATGATTGAAATATACATATGTTTCTTTTATACAGGCATGAAGACTTTAAATTGTTATTTTTTTGAAGTGTTTCAAAAAAAAAAAAAAAAAAAAAAAAGGAAAGGAAATGCCTTCTGAAACCTTTTGCTTCCTACTTATCCTCTGAATATAGTGTTGATATCTTTTATGAACATATAGTTGATAATTCTTAGATCAGTACTTTGGATGAATGTTAACACTTTTGCGTGAGGAGTTCTATTTTATGAAATTAATTTTATTAACGAAATTGCATTTGTGTGATACAATTTTTGTGTGATACAATTTAATTTGTGAAATTTTTGTTTTTTGTTGAATGTTTTTTTAAAAAACATGACTCTGTAAATGTTTTTTTTTACATATCATTATTTGGATTTTATTGAATATTAATATATAGATATTTATGTGCTTGTCTTAGCTGTTAACTGAATGGTATTAATTACTTGAATATTTTGTTAATTTTTTTTTTTTTTTTTGATAATTTATCAAAAACTTGATACATATATATGAAAGAACTTTTTACAACATTGAAGAATTTTTGCTAAACATGTACAGAAATTTCATTCAGTATTAGATAAAATCTTGCTTTATGTTTAGTGGCCAAAATGATGTGCCTTTTCATGTGGTATTAATATTTGTAAAATTATGAATGCACAAAACTTTGCTCACATTCAAATTCACAAAATGACAATTAATCTATTATACTAAACTATGCTATTTCAATTAAATGATTGATTTTCAATTGAATAAAGTTTAGGATTACAATCATAATAACATATATGATTATTATTATCAACTTAATTGTTCTAAGCTTTATGCAGAGAATGAATGATTACTATTTGGATAGTAAAATATTTGTTATCCATATTATATTTGTATATTTCTAAACTAAACAATAAATTTAATTTATGTTCTGCCCATAATTTTATTTTTCAGTTCATGCTTGCTCTTTAAATCATAGTTTCACAAGCTGAACTTAAGTTTATTAATAAGATTATTATGTTTTTGATTTCTTTAATGATGAATATTTTCATTAAATGCTAAAAATATAATTATTATTTTGCAGTCATTTCATGTATAAATATAATCAATTGGTGATCAAAGAAAGCACATTGCATGTAGAAAATATAATTAGTACCACACCTTTGAAATTTGAGGATCCCTGTAGAATTGTTAAATGGAACCCCCATTAAATAAAAATATGTGATATATATTACAAAAGAACTTATGTCATATTTATTTTTCTTTCATCCCTGCAGTTTTATTTTCATTAAATGTCTTTTATTTCTCTTTAATTCGAGTCTTTACTAAATTTCTCCAAGAAAGATAATTCAACCTGGGCAGGTAATAATTGATATGAAATGAGGAATAATTCTAATCATTTTAACAAATATGATGATACATTGAATTAGATACCCAGTTATATATTTAGATGATAAATTCATATCCAAAGTGCATATTTTTTATTGGATATATCTTATTTTTTAATATGGTATGGCGGTGTTCAAATTGTAAACCAATACCAATATGTGATTAAAGAACCTGCTGATGCATTTTTATGGAGTTCAGTCTTTATGTTTTCACCTTTTTTATTATTATTATTCAACCGTAGATATAGTGTGCAATGAAAAAAATAATAATTATGAAATTTAAAATTATTAGAAATTATTGATCATATGATTGAATATTAGGATCAGTATAATCAAAAAGATGGTGGAAAATAATTATGAGATATATTCACTAAAATAAAAAAAAGAAGAAGAAAATTGAAAATATGGCTATTATGCAGTAAAAAAGCAGGATTTAGTGTAAAGTGCCCTCATTATACGGCAGATTACAGAAGTTTTCTTGGCAGATTCTGCAAATTGTATGAATATGCTACGGCAGTCTAAATGTGGTGTGTAATTATAAATAAGTATAACCAGATAAGATAATGAGATAAAGTGATGACCAAATCCTTGACTAATTAGCTTTCTATTCTTAAATCTGAAGATGCAGAATCTTCTGCTGCATCAGATAGTTGTCTTAAAAATGTCATCTGCAGAAAATGTAATTACTTATATTTACATAATGTATAGGATCATTGGAAATTGATATGTATGGAATGTACAATATCCCTTGTGAGCATTAAATTTAAATGTGATTAAAATTTAATTATAGAATCGTAATATATATATATATATATATATATATTGGAGGGATATATAATGGATATATATATCCATTAAAGTATACATTCAAAAAATATCTTGACAACATTTTGGTGACATGATAAACTATATACACAATTTGCATTTTTTTATGTGTATGTATTTTTATTTATGGTTGTGATCTAAATTCTATCAGTCATTTTTATAAAATAAATTCTCTGTGATTCAATTCATCATTTTCTTTGAAAATCAGTAAATAATACTTAAGCCAAGAAATTTATATAAATGAACTTTTTCTATAAAAATAGCTTCTGTGTTCAAAATTAAATATTAATTTCAGTTTTACTATAAAATTTAGAAATTGAGATTGATCTTTTCTGGGTGTACAGATTAATTAAAAATAATTTTAAACACCATTTTAAGTAAAAATTTTCATCTCAAGACTACAGAATATGATATATTCATGTGGTTTGGTTTTCTAAAATTTGTAATTTAAACACTTGCTTCAAACCAAATGTTACATCCAATTTAGGTAAAAAAAATAGTAATATTCAATTAAAAAAAATATTTTTAAGGTGGTCAACTGACTGGGAAAACAGAATTCCAGGAGATCTGAAAAAGTCAGATAAATTTATGTTAAAACTGGAGCTTTTTTTATTAATTGGTAATTCTTATCGAACATGATAATTCACTAGTATTTTTTCACAAATTGAATGAAACGTTGGTGGCAACTAATGAAAATCAAACATTTACTGATAATCAAAAACAGAAACATTTCTGACTTTGCACCAGGCTGTGTATTTAAATTTAAGAGACATTTCGTTTATGTCAGTGATATATTTAAGAAGTTTCTTCCATGCTGAAGATTAATTCTTGTACATCTAGCTTACAATGTTTTCTGATTCAAATTGTGCCGGCTGTTTTGCGTCTATTAACAAGTTTATTATTTGCCTTATATTTATATTCTTTATACTTATCTAAAAAAAATTATTCCTTTACTCTATATTTTTACATTATTTATGATATTGCAATGTTAATTTGATGATATTATATTTCTTTAATTCATCGTTTCTGGATACTGTCACAATTGTGGCTAACTTTAACATTAATCAAAACAGTTTAGTATGTTAAGTTGGTTCAATTAACATTTGAAGTTACAATGAAAAAGAAAATTGACCACCGCATTTAATTTATTGCATATATATATATATATATATATATAATATTTTCCAAAGAGTTTTTGTTTGCTTTTATTTCAGAATGTCAAGTGTATCAATATAATTAGTGAAAAGTGCAATTGCTAATTATGTCAGTTCTGTGGAAAAAAAAGCAGCCTAACTAAAGCACAACTCACATTACTGTTATGATTTTAAGCTTTAATGGTCTCTTTTATTTAAAAAGATATATATGGAACTATTTTTTTCATCTCTCTTTGAATGTCAAATCATTCATACCATGTGTTACGAAAGTGAAGTGTGAATTGTGAGTAATAATATTCAAAACTATTTAAAATAGCTGTAAAATGTTGCCCCATTATTATAATGCTGAAAATCTCTACTTTGATTAAATAAGCATTTTGCAATAATTTTTTTACCTTCTTGGAGATCCTTTTAGTGAATTATGAAATATGGGACTTTAATGCTAATATTTCCTTAAAACAATTTTTTGTTTATTTTTAAACATTATGAATATGAATATACTAAATTCTTTATATGGACGACTTGGAATAGCCCTTATTGCTAATATTTTCTTTATTTTTTTATTTTGTTGTCATTTAAAAATCCCTATATCTTCAGCGAAATGCTGTATAGTTTGAAAATAATACTAAGCATCAAAAATTAATTTGTTTCATATACATATACATTTAGCTTATAGCTTTCACACACAAAAAAAAAAATTTTTTTAAAGAAGGGCAGCATTTTTTATATGTTCTGATGTATATGAAACTCAGTGCCACAAAAATGTACAAAATTCTTTCATTCTATCTATTTTTAAATTTATACCTTTGAAACATTTTTCTTTTTATGCAGTAAAGAAAAAGATAAGGTCCAATTTTCCACTTCTTTCTCTTATTTTAGGAGTTAAGCATTCAGAAAGCATACAGGCAATTTTTTACTGCAGTTGGGCTAAAAGTCAATGCAATTTTGATGTAGAGATTTCATTTTTTATTTATAAATGATTTTTTCTTTCTCTTCGTAGAATTACTGTTCAGTTCTGAATTGCTTGATTGTAAATAGTATGGATAAGTGAGAACCACTTGAAGGAAACAAATTATTTCATTCTTAAACACTTTACCAGTGTATTTTTGCTTTTGTACTACATCATATGTATGTAAACTTGACAAACAGTTCTGAGATATGACTGGGTGGCTAAACATCGATCTAAATGGGCATGTATTGTCCAGCATAGGTTAATGTATTTGCAAAGGGTGGGGGGGGGTATTTTACATAATTGAAGCTTATCTCAAATTCAATCAGTGATTTTTTTTCTCTTGAGCATTAAATTTTATTTTATATCACTTTTAATTAGGAGAGTAGAACAGTTTTTCAAATACAGTTTTTAGAAAATTTTATGGAATAATTAAAGAAAAGAAAGCGACATCATCCTAAGGATATTAAATACATCTAGAAAAAAGGACGGGACATTTCTTTAAAAACCTGGAAATATTAGGGAAATTCAAACTGCAGAAATGATTACCACCCTGTGAAATTAAGCTCCTAATTAAATTTTAGAATTAAGAGTTTTGTTCTTATGTTCAATAAATATTTGCATGTCATGTATATAAAATATTTGTTATGAGAAGATCAACATTTCTAAAATTATTCTATTTTAATAGTTTTTCCCTTCCTTAAAGTCATATAAGAAAATTTAATTATCATTGCAAATAACTGGTTTTTGGAATATTTCATTAAAATTTTCTTTGATTGTGAATTGAAAATCTTTCTACTAAAGAGTTTATACAGACTGAAACGCTTTTTCAATATAAACAGTTAGTATTTATAACCTTTTGAATTGAACAAATACTTCATGGTATGTTTTTAAATGTCTTACATTGGAATGTACCATGTATGCCAATTATTTTCCCTTAGTGATTAATGTGCTATGAGGAATGGAAGTAAAATTTAACTAGTAATTTAAATTGATTCAGATTGTAATTATCTCCTGAAAGAATTCTGTGTCTTCAAGAATCTGTTGCATGTGTGTATAGAAAAAAGATATTTTAAAAAAATAATGGTGCTATTTTTTTATTTTTTTTTCCCAATTTTAAAGCAATTTATTATTTTGCCAATGTCCTGGAATGAAATCACTCATTTTTCATGATTGATAGTATCCTACTTTTTGATTATTTGAACTTCTTATACAGAAAGTGTGTCATAAAATTCATAAGGTGCCAATATTTTCTTTGATTTGGTAAAAAAATGAGATTGTGAAAACGAAGTACATGTATTCTGCTATAATTTTTGTAAGAACTGTGTATGTTTCTCCCCACACCTTTTTTTAATGGAGGAATGGGGATGCAAGGATGGACCCTCCTTGTACATAAAACACAGTGAGAGTATTAGTTGCATGATTTGATTAAACTCCTAAAGTAGTTCTTAGGATAATATGTATTGATATGCATAAAATTACTTTCATATGTAAAAGAAAATGATTGCAGAAAATGAAATAGTATTTTTCTATTTGCATTTTATTGATCAGCACATGATTGTAATTTAAATTTAAAATCAAAGAAAATACTCTTAAACACCTATAAATTTTAAGACGACATATTAACACTTAGCATTATTTGAAACAAGGAATAATTATGTAAACTCTCCAAATACATAATTATTTACAAAGAAATTTCTAAATGTAAATATTTACTTCGTAATAGTCTTTTAAAATAAAGTTTCAATAAACAAAATCTAGATAAGATGATTTTTACTCTTTGGGAAAATGAATTCTTCATGGACATTTTAAATAACTGTATATAAAAAGTAATTTATTCACTTGGAGTTGTTAAAAATGAATTTTTATTTCTTAAGCATATTTATGCAGTTTGTAATTGATTCAACATATTTCTGCTACCTTCAATTTTGGTTTATTATGTTAAATTGCTATTTTTTGATAGTTTATTGATTTTTATATGATAAAAAAAATATCACATACGAAAATAAATTAAGTTGTTCCTATTTACTGTGGAGAGAGATTTTTGCTATAGATGTTAGTGGAGTAGAATGAATTATAGTGAACATTTTATTGAAGTTGCTTAGAAAATTTTTTTTGTATATTATTCTTTCTTCTTAATGGTAGTAAAATCATTTGGTTAGCATATGTATTACTACTGATAATAGAAATTCAAATGGAAAAATGAAATTTACCAACAAATTGCATGTGGGACTTTGATTCACATGCAATGATTTTATGTAGTTTAATGGTATTTGAAGGTGGTGTGTTCATAATAATTAACTTTTCCAAAAGAATTAAAATATTAGTAAAGCCAATTTCAAGTTTTTAAATAAGTTTTCTGTAGGCTACAGCTTATATGAGATGTTAAATTTCTTTCAAAATATATCAGTTTGGGAAATAATTGTGTATTCAGGTTTCTTTTTTTTTTTTTTTTTTTTTTTTTTTTTTGTATGTTGCATCATTAAAATCAAATTCTATTCTACAGAATCTTTTATTCTTGATTATCTTCTAAAAACGAGGGAGATATTAGATTGTTTTCAGGATTTTTCATTTAAGAATAAAATGAAGTTGGTATGTAGATGTGGGTGAGAATGAAAAGATGGATGTATGGACATAATCAAATAGTGAATTCCATAGAGAAACAGTAAATTAGTTTTTTTCCTTCCAACCAATGAGATGGGACCTTTCATCAACAACAAATCTAGTCATTATTTTTAGAATAAGACAGTAGAAGTTCACTTTTTAGTAATTCTGCGTTTCTGTCTTGCCTTTTCGGGGATTCAGGGTCAAACAATAAACCTGGATTATGTGAAAGAACTTCATAAAAAAAAAAAATCTTTAGATTTTTTATTTTTTGCATATTTTAAAGTTTGAAAAAAAAATTTCTCAGTTTTTGAAGATTCATTCTCAATTTCTTTTTAAAAAATGAATGAAATGCTTCTAGAAAAGCGGTTAAATTCTATTTTTAATTTGTCCTCTACATGAAATTATTGGTGAATATATGCTGACTGCTGAAATTAAATAACTTGATGCACAATCCCCACTTCATAATAAGTAAAATAAATACACTTGAAAATTTTAAAAACTTGTTGTATAAAGATGCACATTTACATTTTGTATCATTGAACATAAATACATCTTTCACTTGATATATTTTATATATAAAGGATTACCGAATTCTAAATTTCAAACGGGGTCTGTGGAAGCAAATGTTCATTACGATCAATCTATTGTCTTCTATTGCAAGCTCACTTCAAAAATATTTTAAGTAGTTTCAATGTTGAAATAAAATTTTGTGATGGCGGATCTAGAAATTAATTATTTTGGAATGAAGGTTAATTTGTAATCATCATGATAGAAGTAATTTTTTTAAGTTTAGAATTACCACTTATACTCTGTTCCAATTTAACGTATATATCCTACACGTGCCGAATCGGAATCATTGTCATGGGAACTGGGTTACTTTAAACTAGAAAGTTACTAGAAATGTAGATCGCTAGATGGTACTTTATCTGTCTAATTTTTAGTTAAATAATAAATATTTAATTTTATTATATCATTTTTAAAACAAAGAATTACTGATTCTTTCCTCATTTCATTGTTTTGTTTAGTGCTGTGGTACATTTTTTTATTAAATCGTTAAAATTATTTTATTTGAAATTAATATTCATTGGTTTTGAATAACAAACACAGCATAACAACAATGCATGTAACGCTTAACAAAAAGCAATGTTAAATCGCGATTTTCTCAAATTTTTTAGGATTTTATAGTCCAAATATTAACAAAAGGAATTAGAAATGTGCCGATTTTGAACTTATGAGTGGAGGTTATATATTATTTAACGAGTTATTATAATACATTTTCTTTTTCATTACCAACTGAAGAGCTAGTGAACAAATACGTAGCTGTTAGTGTCTGAAATTTTATAATAACGAATAATAATTCAATCAATGAATTTTTCTTTGTCTGTTAACTTACAATGGGCGTAATTTGATATATTTTTCCACACGCCATGTCACAGGGAGAAAGAGAACATCTTCTACAAGCATGTAAACCCTTTTGTCTACAAATATTGATCCATTAAAACTTTTGCTAGATAGAAAAAATATTCTATTTATTTCTTAGGAACTAGCATCTTTGGACTCATTTTTCCTCTTCATGATGAAAAAAACTTTATGCGCGTGGAAGAAAAAGTTCGATTAAGTATAAAAAATCTATTATAGCATGATAAAAAAATCTGAAATATTTCAATTTCAGGTAAAAAATTTTGGAGGGTGCATTTATGTATCCCCCTCTTCTGGGTATGTCATTGCTAGTTTAGCTTAAAGATACGAGTTTCTACTAAATTTTGATTATGTCGAACGCAATAGTAATAAGTTGATTTCAAAATATAAATACATTTAGAAAGTGTCTGAATTTTAAAAATGGAAACAAGAATAACCTTTGTTTCTTTAAATTTTGGGGAATAAAGCATTCTTATTTTTATCCAATGAATATCTGGTTCATCACTAATTGTAATGTGGACTAATTACAGTTGCATTTTAATAACAGAATTGTTACTATAATTAATCGCTTAAAGAATTTTTCATGAAATTTGATAATTTATTACAAAAATGCCGTGCTTTTGTAAGGAACCTCTTTGAGAAATACTGGAATATTTGTATTATCGGAGATCGCCAATGCACAAGATCTGTGACAAACATTAATGACTTGAGCTTACTTCTTAAAATAACAGATTTACAGCACAGATTGCATTATGTCTTAATTTTTAACAAAGATTCGTTTTAATCAATTTCGTTATTAATGTCCGAAACTGCTTCTATATTTTTGCTACATAAACGTATTCAAAATTTTCTAGACATTTTTTAAGTGGTAATGTGGGAAATGTGAATCTTTTAGAAATCAGCATAGATAATTGATAATTTTTCCGATGTTCTAAGAAATACTTTATCACAACCACAACTATTTGTACTTATATGTATATTTTTAAATACAAATGTCTTCATTTTTTTTAAGTGAATTGCTTAAAAACACTGAGCATTTAGAAGTTGTTTGAAAAATAAGTAATCTTAATTAACTACTGTTTCTATTCATTTTCATCTTACTGATCTTAAGTGTTTTTTATGATACATTTTGTGTACCATTCTCAAATGATGAAGTTTTATTAGTATTGTTTACAAATGTACATATTCAGATCATGCTTGAAAGTTTCCAATAAAAAAATCTGTTATTGAAGATTTGCATTTCATTTCTAATTGGTTATAAAATGAAATGAAAAATGACTCTGGATGAATGACTCTTATCTTAAACATAACATAGGACATGATATACACTTGTAAACATATATATATATATATATATGCACATGCACATTTATATACCTTTCAAACAACATTAATTCTACATTGTGCATTATTTTTTAACAGCAATTGTTAGGTAAATTTGTATTGGGGAGATTTAATTTTAAGGTTTAATGCAAAATTTAACATTTTTTTTTTTCCTTGGGAACAAAAATATTGAATTTTAAATTACTCAAATTAAGTTTTAAAAGGCCAAAACTGTAAGTACTTCTGCGCAATATAGGAGTGAATAAAAGCTGCTTATTAACGTTGTAGTGCTAAATATCCCGTTTCTATTTTAAAAGTCAATGTACACATTAATTAAATGGCATGTTTGCTGTCATAATTAATATTATACAGATGTAATTAACTATCCAAAACATGGCAACGAAAGATTAACAAATATTGAAAAATCCAGCATTATATTTTCATCGATGGGAGGGGGGCAATTATTCGGTGATACCAATACTCCTTGATACTGATTAGGAATCATCCTATTTAATATCAACGGCAATACATATTATAGTTTAAATAATTATGAAAGAAACTTTTTAGAAAATAAAATTTATTATAGTAAAAAATGATAAAAATTAAAAATGAAGCTTAAAAAAAAAAGACTTGGTCAAAGTGGATGAGCTGCAGATTTAAGTCACATTTTCTGCTATAAAAGAAAAGAATTTCAATATCAGTCGGATTATTATCATAACACATGTACAGTTAACAAAAATTACTATTATGAATAACTACTATTTAAACAGAGAAAATCTTTCAAAAATGTCTTAACTATTATCCATATATTTGAACTTTTTTAGAAATCTGTTCATAATCTTCCAACACATTTTACAACAGTTAAAATACCTATTGTTATCTATGAGCTAAAACGTAAAGCTCCTTACATACGTTTCATCAATTTTTCAAATATATCTTTTTTTAATGAAATCTAAATTTATTTAAATCCTTTTAAAAATAAGTAATTTTTTTAAGGAAAATTTGATACTTCTAGTAACTATATCTGTACAAAAATTATGTTTTTATTTAAAAAACAATTATTTAGTACACTAAAAAATGTTATTAAGTTTTAAAACTATAATTTATTTCAAATATTTTGGAATCATGAAATTTGGATGGAATTCATTTAGTTACCATTTTTCAAATGTTCATATATTCCACGTTTGTTTTTTTTCCCCCTTTCTTATTGTAATATTTTGAATAACTAAATTTCAGTTTAAGAATACACGGTTCCTTTCAAGCTGAAGGGGTCGCATTAAAACTCCATTTATCCAAAATCCACATTCAGAAAACTTTGGTTTTAAAATGAGCACAGCGAGAGAATAAAAATGACGCTGTTTAAAGCGAATGCAGCAATTTAGATTAATATTTAGATTTTTAATAAATAATGACTCATTTTTACACAATTGTCTTTAAAATGTATATAATTAATATAATTTAATTAGCAGCACTTTAAATGTAGCAGTTATACAATAAGACTCAAAATAAACAGTAGGATTCACACCCTGAACTGTTAAAAATAATTTTTTAAAGAAGTTTTTTTTGTTCTTTTAAATGGCTATTGTACAGCAGTCAAGACCGTGAATCGTTAAAAGGCATTTTAGATCCATTTCCGTCTCCAGGTGCCGCTGGCGGGATATCGGTTTGAGCGATTTCTTTACAAATCATATTACTCTGTGGTAGAAATGAAATTGCATTAAGAGCTGTCCATTTCAACGATTTCTCCGCATGGTTTCTCTGCTCCTGTGTATTCGGAGACGGTACTAAAATGCACGTGTCTCACTTAATTTGAAATCGTAAATAAATTATTTTGTTTTCATTTGTAACTATAAAAATGAAATATTCTGCTTCAACCGAACTATTATCAGGTTGCTCGACACAAACGTGCAACTTTTCTCATGCATCACAAAAGAGAAGACCGTGTCTCCTGCGATCAAAGAAAAACTTAGCTACGCTTATATAGGTTTTTGTCACAGAATTTTCTATAAATCTATAAATCTCGAATTCTAATAAAAAAAGTATTGAAATAATTTTTATTTTTTCTGGAACCTTTGTTTTTGGTGCCAAGATCAGGATTCATTGATTTGATATTTATTAACTATTTGCACTGGAAAAATAATTCGATGCATATTTACTCACGTAAAACAAGGGCTTGTTCATTGCTCCGAAAAAAAAATATGTATATAATTGTTTTAATTTATATTTCCCCGAATTATTTTCCACGTCTTCTTACCATTTTGTAGGTATTTTTAACAATTACTACCACCGCGACTCTCCTTATTGATGTGGGAGAAAGGTTTCGTCATCTGATAGTTTAAAATTGCAGGGTCCATCCCCCGTGTTGCTTTTAAATGGGACGAAAATTTAACTAAATTGCACATAGGACGTCTTTAAATAATTTTGATATGTAAATTCCAGAGAAATTATAGGAAGATTTCAAATGGCATTTTTTGATGAAAACCGCATTATATGAAAGATTAAAAAGCAAAACATGATTTATGTTGAAGGGAAAAACAAACCAATCTGAATAATTTATAATAATTACAAATAACAAAAATGTTGAGATATTAAAAAAATAGTTTACACTTTGTGTTTGTATCTTTTTTTAAACTGATAACCTATTAGAATATTTAATTTTTCTTTTTAGCAATATGAAAGGAAAAGTTGAATGAACAAATTAAAAAAAAAAAAAGGAAGGAAGAAAAACTTACGTATATCTGAAATTTGCTCCAAACAAAAATACATAATATTTTATTCTATTGCAAGGCTCATTCATCGAATATGAAAGAATTTGAAAGTAAACTTTTGGAATGACCCTTTGAGTCGTATTTTACGCAATCCAATAATGTCAAATAAGTTTTATTGGTTAAACGGACAGATGTAACAGCCAATCTTTTTAACAGAAACTTCCCATTCGACTTTTGTCATGCGATATTGAAACTGACATTGACAGATAGCAGCTGTGTATCATTCGTTGTCAATGCACCGTGCCATATATATGTATAAACTTTATAATATGGCAGCCATTTTAATGCTTGAGCGCATATGACACTATTTAATGAGTGAGCGCAAGTGACACACAAACAAAATTCTGTACACAGATTAAACATCCACAGAGTATCAAATTTTGATATAAATAGAATAAGAGGCTGACCGTCTGTCGGCCTGTACTTTTAGAAGCATGTGAACTCGACAACTCAAATAGGCAGGGATTAAAACCTGTCAAATTTGGTATGTGATGTGACTACAGTTATTATTTTGTTTCAAATTTTGCTTTCAATCAATTGGGAATAAACGTCTAAAACAAAATTTAAAAAAAATGCCTTTATTAGAGAGTGTATGAAAGCCGAGATAGCCTGGTCGGTAGGGTGTTGGATTCACATTCCTTGGAGTTTGAACCCCGCCGCCCGAAGACTCTCCATCTACATGGTGACTGGTGCACGTATAAATCTGTCGTAACCACAAAGTCCTCCGAGACAAAACCACTGGGGGGTACTGAATCAGAGGTGGTCGTTCTCTGATTCAGGTCTAAATTACGATCTGTGGATGAATGAGTGAAATACATGAATGAAGTCCGCCCCGTGAAAAGGGCTGTGATGCATGAGTAGCTAAGAAGTACTCTTGGCCCTAGATGGCACTACTGAAATATGAGACAGTAAAATTTGGCTTAAAATCTATGCTTATGACCAGTGCCATAAGCGACAACAACAGAGCGTATACGTGAAAGTTATGGGAAAGCCACTCCTACGGGTTACAATTTAAATTCATGATTTTAGTTTACTTGTTAAATTTGTCAGTTTGCATTGTCTTATGTGCCAAGTGGCAGGAATAAAATAGTTGTTTATTTCTCCACAGTTTTAAAGAAATAATTAATTACTGTTAATGAGGGCTAAAGTTTTAAAAAACTCTCAAGAAATCGAATATAAAAATTCAAAAGGCATTTCAATCACTGGAATAAGAAAATTTCGGAACTCTTAATAAACTAAATTTAGGCTCATATTTTCATTTTTCAAAACAGAAATTGTTTGAACAAGACTGTTTTTTTTAATTAAAAAAAAAAAAGAAGTTACTGGTGGAAACAATCCAAATTTCAATGATTCATTTTTAAACGATTAAAATGTTAATAAAAAATTTTTTTGAAAAGGGAGATTACCAACACAGATTTTCATCTTTATTATTATTAGATGCACAGAGACAACATATTTCTTAATCGCTTATGTTTGCTTCATTTGATAAGAGTTTCAGAGACGAGTCAAACGTGCGTCACGTCGTAAGCGAATCCTATTGGTTGTATTTTCAAAGAATTTGATTGAAAAAACAAAATCATTCAGTAATTTACTTAAATATTATGTCTAAGGCAACATATTAAATTTTTTAATCAAGTAGCACTTTTATAAACTCGACTTTTTAAATGGCCCGCATTTTGAAACATTCTGCAAGGTTTGTAAAACAGAAAATAAAAGAAAAGGGGGGGCGGGAAGGCAGATGAAATAATAATTTAGATTTTAGAAGAGCCTAGAACAAACTTATCCGAGCTATTCACTCTTCTCCCTCCTACTCTGGGGCTGGTGGTAAGGTTTCGGCTTCGGAACCGAGACCCGGTTCCACAGAAGAACCGTCGATTAAGCGAGACTAGTGCATGGTTTTTTTTTTTTTTTTTTTTTTTAATAAATCCGTCGGGGCCAAACGTCCTCCCGCTGATGTGGTGTGGAATTTCGGAGAGAGAATGCCAGCTCAGGTGTCGTCCTTGCCATCTGACTGCGGATCAAAATGACGCGGTCCACCCCTATATAGCCCTACAGTTGTTTTACAACGGGACGTTCATGTAACAAAATTCGGCCGATCATAAATCGATCAAAAAACCTTTTCACGATTTCGTTTCGTTTAGAGAGACCCGCCTCGGCTGAGGCTGCCTCCATTCATGGACGTAGTTAACGTCCCGTTTTTTAAAGCAAACTAGGTCTATTTTAGGACGGGCGTCATATGAATCACAGTCAGATGACAAGGACAACAACAGAGCTGTACCTCCTCTCCAAACTTCTACACCACACAAGCGGGAGGACGTTTGGCTGCGAAGGATATAACGTGCACCAGATCTGCTTATACGATGGTTATTTGGTGGAATCGGATATCGAACCTGCAACCCCCGGTTCTGAAGCCGAAAGCTTACCACCAGGCCACCGCGGTCCATTCATGGACGAAAGCATAATATTTCGAAAAATGGTCCGCCCACTTGGAGACTTCGTTAAGTGAAAAAAAAAGAAATCGACCTTTGTTAAATTGGAAATTCAAGGGATATGAGAAATGGCGACCTGGGAAGGAATTCAAATCAACGAAGTCGAAGTAATTAAATTATAATGGTGCGTGCAACTTAGCATTGGCTGGCCTTCTCATGATCAATGATTTATTCATTGTACTGCTTCAAGTTCCAGCACTTCCACTTTTTTTTTTTAACTTTTCGCATCTGTTGTGACGACAAAACAGAAATTAGTAAAATGAAAAATGAAACAGTAAATTAAAATTTTTCCAAATATCTAATTAAATAAATTTTCAGCTTTGAGATCGTGCTGCATTTTAGATTTCACAAAGAGTAAGTATATTTGACACATCTTTGGATTTAAGTCATTTTTAAATCGAATTTCCGCTATAAATGCCTTAGTGTCAATTGATAAGTTTGAAAAAATGAGATTCCATGCGCACATTATTAAGGACAAAGCACTAACGGGGTCGAAACTGTTAGATTAATTTTTAGTAGAAATCAAAGTTAGCGTCATCTTTCGCATTTGAGCAAGCAATTGGATTAACTCAACACAAATGTTCATTTTATTGCTTCCAAAGTAATAACTATAAATTTTTAAATATGATTTTATCTGTTACACCTCGCATTAATAAATAACACCATGAAATGTCAAAATAGGATGCACCATCTAGAATGTTATCTGAATATATATAAATTAAAACGACGCGAATGCACATAAGCTCTGGCATCTATATACAGAAATAGTTTTGTAGGTAGCAGAAATCCAATGACTGAATAGATTTTCATTTTTCTGATTTTTCTAGCAAATAATGTGAAGATTCCAGGAAAAGTTCCGCAGCTTTCAAAAAATGTCTTCATTAATTAAATATTGTTTCTGTATATAGAAAAGATTTTGTCTTTATTGTTGCCACTTCTATTAAATGAAAATGTTCGTATAAAAATATTTATCTATTTCGAAACTGCTGCTCGTATTCTTTAATTAAATTTTATGTCATTCTTTAAAAAGCTATTAGAAACTTATGGGGGAAAATTAACTCGTTTCTCCTTTTGAGAAGTTTAGTTATATTAACGTCTCATTTTAGAGTAACACTAGGGTTATTTTGAGACGAACCTCGTCATTTTGAACCGTGGTCAGATGATGAGGACGACACCTGAGCTGGTATCCCCCTCTCCAAATTTCCGCACTACACCACACCAACGAGAGGACATTTGGCCCCAGATTTGACGTGCATCAGATCAGCTGACATGAAGGTTCTTGGGTGGAATCGGATCTCGAATCTGAAACCCTACCTTTCCGAACCCGAGACCTTACCACCAGGCCACCGTTGCCTCTCTCCTTTGGAGAAATTGATATTCTTATTCAAATTAAAATAATTGTATAATGATATTTAATTTAAAAGTTCATTTTTGCATTACAAATATTATATTTTAAATCAGTTTATGTACTTGTGCATTGCCAAATCGAAATTAGACAAAAATATTTTCGTTCCGAGCAATACCGGATAATAAGTAATATATCAAATAAAGACACAAGAAAGGCAATTTGAAAAGGAAACTTACCTTCAGTATTTTGTCCTCTAATGTTGTTTCTTCAATGTGAGAAGTCTCATGACTTGATTGGCAAGTTCTTCATTCGCTTCGGAGAATGCCTGCCATTCAGGTGTTAATAAAATGAACTGGTAATGTAGTCGAAGGTAATCGAGAGAAATCACTTTCAGTTCTGAATCATCATATTTCTCAGCGTTAACCAGAACTTTGAAAACAGCTTTAAAGGACAAATTATTTCTCAAAAACTTTACGCATCTGACTTGAAGGGACGGAATTTGGTATTTCTGAGCAGCGGAATAGAGTGATAAGCAACTCAAATCGTTCACGTCCTCCACGGGGAGGGTATCTGTATAAATGAACTTCAGCAAGAGTGCCAGGGTCTTTTTATCGACATCGGCTATTTCGACAACACACTTTTCACCGTTACTCGTCTCATTCATCGAACTTCCGACGATTTTCTCTAATCCGGGGCTTCTGGCCGCAAGAATGGATCTGTGGACTGAAAACATTTCGCCTTCCGCGCGGAGAGTGATATCGGAAAACTTTCCGGTTCTGTGCAGATCCGCCAGATCCTTCATCAGGGTTGTTTCCTTCGGATCCTCTTTTCGTTTCAGAGGCGTCAAATCTGCCGTCTGCATAGACAGAGGCAGCTGTTCGCAAATGGCGAAATCGAAATCCAAGGAAAGCGAACCGTCTTCCATGCAATCACTCTGCATATTGTTTGTGTCTATGAAGTATGGAAGTATCCACTCTTCTTGGCTATCTATTTTACGGAACAGATGACTCAACTTCTTGTCAACTGCAACGTCCATTTTGTTGTTTAACAGTTTTATCCAACAAGATACATAGAGAGGACACGTCACGTTCTTTTTCGTCATAACAATGTGAAGAAACGATTCTGACGGTTCTGGTTTTTCGCTTTCGACCGCGCCTTCTCGGTCTTCTTTGTTCATGGACACCTTCAACGACAGCAGCCAGTTGGTTGTACCTTTTAGATCCAAAACTCGAGGATTCTGCTTGCTAGTATCCAGGAAATTATCGAGATTCAAATGAGCAAACACTCTTTCAACGGGAAATTTCGTCGTGAAGATATTCTCGGAGATATGTTTCTTTTTCGGACCAAGTCTCCGAAGCTTGCATCGAAGCGTCAACACGTCGGAATGAAGAAAAAACTCCTCGTTGGAAAAAATGCGTTCCAATGTTACGAATTCTGGAAATCCAAAACTGAAATTTCTTTCAAATTCTTCCTTCCCGCGCTTTTTATGCATCTGCAGACCGTCAAATGTAATCAAGGAAAATTCGAACTCTACGTGCATTGTGTGTGGTCCACATTTTTCTCTAGCGTCTCTTCTTATATAACAGCCCAGGAAATCCGAATCGTCTTTTTCTTTTGGGTAAAGCGATATTGTCCAGCAAGTACCATATAAATTCCCCGCCGTACAGACCGGGCTTTCCAGTTTCTCACTTTTCTGCAGTGCACATGAGCTAAAGTTTTCTATTCGCCACTCGATGACGTGGATATCGTCAGCATTATCTATTTCCATCATCGTTCAGCGACAGTTCGCTCCGACGGTACGCTTCTTACTGGAAAGCTTGATGCTGGAATGCAAAGGAACTGGCAACCGTGGCTCTACTGTAGGTTTGCCAGAATGGCTACCATATTTCTTTTAGGGCTCCTTTCAGCTCCGGTATTTATAACAGATGATTTAAAAATCTTAGTGGTTAAAATAAAATAAAATAATATTGTATAGTGATTTTTGAAAATAATGAATTGTCACAGAATCTTACAAGAAGAGATTTTTAAGATTTTTGATTTCGATTATACTTTAATATTTCAATTTTTTATGACTGCAAACCGTTCATTGATATCGATTTTGCACTTTTTTTAAAAAAATATTACAAAATACCACAAATAGGATGGAGGTAATATTATCGAAATGTTTTCTGAATTTTCATCTGTATGCTTCCGAAATTAGTGTGTGAAATTATATTCATTTCCAGTTTTGAATCAGCACAAGGACTATTTGGGAATAGATCTCGAAATTTTTAACCGTTATCAGATACGTAGATGACGGATTCATCGCGCCCAGATTCGTTTGCACTTTGGTTCTTCTATGGAACAAGGTTACCCTCTAATCCCGTAACCGAGACCATCGTGGCTCACAAAAATGAAGACACAGAGAATGATAGTGGAGTGGTTTCAACCTATGTACTCATTATCATTTGCTTATTCAAAATCCTTCCTGCTTGCATATTCAAGTATATCCTATTCCCAATTATAATGTGGACATGACTGCTAATAATTTTTACAGCACAGTAAAAGAAAGGTTCGATTCATCCATGACGGCATAGTCGGTCTGAGAAATATGAATCCATACCATAATTCTGGATTTTTACGCCAATTTGTCATCTCTATAAATATTTTAGTTTTAGCTTCTAAGTTTAATAATATTGTAATTTTGTGACTCTGGCTAGGCGGTTAGAATGGGCTTTAAGAATCTGATTTTCGATCCAACACAGCAAAATATTCCTAAAACTTCACAATTTCCGACAAAGTAATTTTTTTCCTTCTCTCGCCAAAATCAGCAACTTGAGTTCAGTAAACCCTCCCTTTTGGCGAAAGATGACCCTTCCCTTCCTTAGAGGGGAAAAAGTGAAACAGGTGTGGGAATGACCTTGACATCGTAATCACATGAAGTGGACAAAAGAAGCATTCCATCATTGACATACTCCCCTTCAAAGACCAGGAAGATTTGCGAAAAGGACGCTCTCATTTTGGGACGGAGGGAGATCGTAAAAATGTCAGCTTTCGTAAAAAATGTTAAACGTAATTTTCATTCTGCTTATTTACGGACGTGCTTCTACTGAAACACATAATATCATTTTTAACTTAACTTTTAATTAAATATTACTAGACTAAATCGAGTCTATTGCTGTAAAAAAAAAAAAAAAAAAAACTGAGGGAAGAGGAATTTGAAAAATGTTCAGAAAATTAATAACTTAACAAAAATGATTGAGTGTTAATAAAAATTCTATCAGGATATAACTTATTTTTATGTATAACAATGTAACTTGTGGAATTCCTCTTTAAAATTTATTTTAGTCTACAGCATTTTTTACGGATTATTTTTAAATGAGAATATTTATTTTGCCATCTCGAATGTTAATTTTATCATTATGTTTTTTAAAGAAAAGGCCAACATTAATTAATTCATACGTTCATCATTTATACTAATTTAAATATGATTTAAAATAAAATTCAGTGCTCAAAATACGCTTCAGAGTATTCTAAAAACTGAAAGAGAAATATTTGTAATTTAAATCTTACTTCTGAAATATTTATAAAATGCTTGCTTTTTTTAATTAATTAATTTATTTATTTAACTGAATTTAGAAGTATTTGGTATTCAACATGTAAAAATTCTTTTTCTCCTAAAAATTTTTTTTTGAATGAGATACCAAATCGATTTCATTGAATCAGTTTTAATGGAAATAATAAAAGGAAAAGAAAAGCAAGGGTTGAAACGAAAAAATATGGAATAAATTTGTTCGAATTATAATAATTATTCTAACGTTCTAATAGGCTGCAGTCGCACAGTGGTAAGCTCTCGACTTCGAAATTGGAGGTTTTCAGGTTCGAGACCGAATCCACCGAAGACCGTCGTGTAAGCGAGTCTGGTGCGCGTTAAATCCGTCGAGGCCAAAGGTCCTCCCGCTGTTGTGGTATGGTAGGGAAGTTTGGAGAAAGAGGGTGCTAGTCCAGGTGTTGCCCTCGTCATCTGACCGCGGTTTAAAATGACGAGGTCCGTCCCAAAATAACCCTAAGGTTTCTTTAAAACGGGACGTTAATATAACTAAACTAATATTCTAATAGCCATTTTAATTACATTTTTATATGCATTCAGTACAAAGAAGTAATAAAATTTTGACGAGATTATAGTTATAACTATGCATAACATTTTGATAAACAAATGAATTTTTTTACAATTCTTTAATGGACAGATTTTCTGTTATTTTCTACGATTATTAAAAGAGAGATAGATATTAAAAAAAATAATGTTTATTCGCAGCGTAGTGATCTTGAACCAACTGCTCTGTTAAATTGAGAAACACTGAAAGTCACCTGGAAAAAAGAAAAACTAATAAATCGGAAGTAACGAGTAGAATACCTGATAACTTTTGTTGGTAGGTACTTTGATTGTAAAATTAATTATGACGTAGTTATCATTTCAGTTTTAGAGGAATGCCAGATTGTAAAAATTCAGAAAAATGATAAACTTTGCCGGCATAATAAGAAATATTTTCATAGCATCTAATTTGAAAACACGCTTCAACCATGAAGTACGATATATTTCGATTCATTTTATATTTAATTGAAAACTGGAAGATTGTATCGCATGCAAGATTTACTGTCATTCAGCGCGCGAGGAAAAAACTTTAAAAAAACTCGGAGAGAATAGGACAAACGAAAAACTTGAAGTTGTTCAAAAACTTAATAATGTGAAAATAAAGTAATTTCGTGCATAAAAATAAATACAAAAAAAATAGATGAAGATATACTGATCCTTATGAATAATAAATATCATGATGATTTTCCTTAAAATAAATTTTGGTCAAAAGATTTATTTTAGAAGTTTTAAATTAAAGCCATTTCTTTACAATATTGCATATAACAAGTCTATCTTTTAAACAAAAGCTCAATGCGCTCATCCCTCATATTCGGGTGAAAATGAAATTAACTTTGGGCCGCGGTCATCTGGTGGTAAGGACTCGGTTTCGGAATCGGAGGGTTTCAAATTCGAGACCCGATTCCTCCGAATAACCGTAGTATAAGCGGATCTGGTGCATGTTAAATCCGTCGGGGTCAACGCTGGTATGGTGTGGAAGTTTGGAGAGGGGTCAACTAGCTCAGGTGTCGCCCTCGCTATCTGACCACGGTTCAAAATTACGAGGTAGCCCCAGCTTTGCTTTAAAACAGGATATTTATATAACTGATTAAATCAAACTGGAAATTAGTATATAAATAATTTATTAAAAAAAAGTGATAAAATATCACTTACAAAAAAAAAATGATGCCTAGTGCAAACACAGAAACGCCAGTTTCAAAATATCAGGCAGTTTCATATGAATTTAAAGGCTTTGCTATTCAATATGTAACATTCTTATGAAAAAATTCTCGGTCATTATTCATTCAATGTGCTGGACAGGAAGGACAAAGGACTTTGGAAGGATTCAAACGTTGAAGATTAAATTTATTCGAATTCTCGATAGCATTCTAATTTTTCTACGACAGTTATGACGCTACATATATATTTATAAATGTTTTATATTTCAAAGCATTCAACTAGTATAAAAATAATAAAATTTATTCAAGAGTATCAATACACATAATATTTCCATAGAGCATTCAAAAGTTTAAAAATCTTTCCTCAATATAATAGCCTTGTAAAAAAACTAGAAACCTTGAAACCCTTGTAAAAAACTGAATAAAATGATGAAAAAATATTAATTTAAAGAGATTGGTGGAAAACATGGAGTTGACTCTGATTATAAATCTGATTTCTTCTTTGATTAGAAATGAAAATCGTTGTAAAGATTAGTTTGGTTTTATTTTTAGTTACATTAACCCTTTTTCAAGCAACACTAGGGCTATTTTGGGACGGACCTTGTCATTTTGAACCGCGGTCAGATGACAGAGACGACACTTGATCCTTCTTTGTAAAGAAGCGTCCGATATTTTCAAAAATACAGCTCACTTATATGAATGCTAGTTAAAAGGCTTTGACTGATAGGCCTAATAACAGAACCGAATTGGATAATTTTAAAATTATCAAAAAACATTGCAAAATCCTCAAAAATTGATAAAATTTTCCATAAAAACGTCCCTGTTCGGTAACCTTTAAAATGACGACAATAATAAATAACATCTTTAAATTTAATTAGTTCACCTAAAGATAAAAACGTCCAAATACTAAAAACATGGAAAGGCCGATGCAGCCAATTTCACTACTAAACACCCTCAGCAAATTAACAGAAAATTTGATTCTGGATAAAATTAATAACAAAGCAGATTCTCTGCCTGAAACAATTCGGATTCAGAAAATCAACTGCAGTCGGGAGAATGCAATTTTTGCAGTTTTCCGGACATACAGAAGGCATTCGATAGTATCTGGATGCAAGGACTATTTCACAAATTAACAGGACTCCGTTCATTTAGTTCAGTTAATAAAGTCATGCCTTAACAATAGAAATTTTGTTGAATAACCTATCTTCACTGAAATCCGTGACAGCAGTCATAGAACAATTGTAGACCCCCCCCCCCCGGACTCTACTCAATTTTCGTGAAAAGTATTCTGAAAATTCACAAAACAATTATCGGAATGTACGCTGATGACTAGCTAAGAATAAAAACAATAAATATTTTAGAAAGCACTAAACTAGAACCTTATTAGGCTTGACGACTGATTCTTTAAATAAAAAATTGCCTTAAATGGGCAAAAAAACCTAAACTAGAATATATTATTAAAAAATACCTTATACCTTAGTTTTACTAAAAGTAGTAAAAAATACCAACTTAGAATTCAAATTAATAATAAAATAATGCCATAATCTCAGCAATCCAAATAAGAATCACATTCTCGACTAACATGCTTAAAAAAACACTCCAGCAATATTAAAATTAAATTCCGTGCTACCTCAAGAAGGCTGCATTCCCTGCTAGCACGAGACTCCTAAATAAATAGATACAACAAAATGACCGTCTCCATTGCGATCATCTTAAGTGGCTGCCCTGTCTGAGGTGCAGCAGCTGAATCAGGCATTCGAAAATAATATCTGAAGACAAGTTTGTCAATCTGGTTGGTGTTGAGAATGGATGCAGCCACAAAAGTCCCAATAGCGAATGCTCACTCCGAAATGAATGGCACTCCCCAACTGATATCCAGAAGAGCGAAGAAATTTCTCCTCAAATAGTCATAAGGCATCAAATTTTCGTGAAATGATATGGAAGTGGAATTCACTATTTCGTTTTCATCTTTCACTAATGTAAATAAATAAATTTTCCCGGGATTGTAATTGAATAGCTCTCCGATGAGGATCAGAAGCGGCTTCTTTAGCGCTTCCTTCCCAGAAACCACAAGCTATTGTTTGCCAACGGATTCTAAAACCCTCCACGCATTTGCGTATGCTTTAGGGTGAGTTTAATTCGACAAAATAGGGGTGTGAGGAAAGACGAAAGGAGGAGACGTTTGCATTTAACAATAAAGTCAACTCGGATGACTCGCGAACTTATGAGGTGTAAACACTGCAGAAAATTCTCAATAAGATACTAATTCACAACAAAATATTTCAGAACATTTTTTTTTTTTTTTTGTAAGGGGTATAAGCTTTAAATTATAATGAATAAATGGACATTTCTGTTCTTAAAATTTGGTAACTTGCTTTTTTTTTTTTTTCAAAATAATAATGATTCTTTTAATATTAAAATGCTTCTTTTTAATATGTTATTGAATTTGACAATATTTTGAGATTAATATCGGAGATAATTGGGAGTTTACTCTATTTAAAACATTTTTTTTTTCATTTCAAGAGTTGCTGTAAATATAGAACATCTTAAAAATTTATTATTTTTTAAATAATGGTATTTTTAATATATAATTTAATATTATTAATAAAGATTTTTACTTAAAAATATTACATGAAATTATTATTTATTTTAATATTAATTATATTTAATTATTATTATTATTTTAAACATATTACATGAAATAGCAAAATTTGAAGCAGCACTTGAATTAGCCATATAAACAATCTATACGTAATTTGGAATTAAAATAAAATAATGCAATCAGAAACGCCATATGAAAAAAAAAAAAATTAAAGAAAGAGTATCTAATAGGGCAGAAATCAAGATTAAATAATTGCGAAGAATTCCAGAAATGTGCTCCTATTTCCATGTCTCACCCCTTAGTCAGATAGAATCGTCGAAACGTGGTAGTCTCAGAATACTGAAACGAACAGTACTTCGTGTCACCTGCTTCAAGAAACATCCTAGACTACTTCCAGTTATCTCCTGCACACCTGTTTTAGAAAATAGCATTAAGATGAAAGGCTCTCCCCCTCCCCAAAAAGCGATCCCAATTCCAGGAACTCTGCTACCCAGGAATATCATACTTCTCTAACTTCATTGCATACTAGGGATAAGGTCCGGTACGGAAGGGGGTGCGGTATTTGTTTGCCCGCCTCGCTTCTATGTCACTTGCGCTCGATAAATTTCCCCCTTTCCGCTCAAGTGTCAAGAAAGACTACCACATTATAAACTTTATCTTTGCATGTAAGATTTGGCGATTTTACAATGTACGCCAAACTGTGCGGTCAACTGACCCATCAACCACCCCCAATAAAACGATTAACCAATAAAACTTTCCCTTACTCTCTGAAGAGGTCACTGTCTTTGTACATCACGAGAGGGGTTTGGTGGGGTTAATGAGTCACCCAAACTTGTTTGGAAAAAATACTCTTTGAGTTGGATATTTTAGATTTTCTCTGCTTGCACAGAAAATCATACTGAGGCCCGCGTGAATGTTAGAAGGGCTCTTAGAACATAGAACTCATCACTGATTAATTATTGAAGCACTTCGATTTTGGGACATTTACTTGCTCTCTATAATTCTGTTAATTAACATTACCGAATTCTTTAATTTAGAAGGAGTTATTCAATGTTTATAGTATTTCGTTTGACACGATTTTATTTTTATCAATAATTGCTTTTATTAATTTTTCAATCCAGGAGAATCGGCCAACATCTATGTGCCTATGAAATTGTAATACCTCGGATTCATCCCAAAAGAATGGCTCAATCCTTTCTCTCAATAGTTTTAGTACTAACAGCGAACTTTAATAAAATGTCCCTAATTTTTTTTCGAATTTTATAAGTAAATTATTTATTCAAAAAATATTTAATAGGTTTAATTGAGAAAGAAACGAACAAAATTAAATTGAATTTTTGTATATTTCGTTATTTCGTAATAAAGTTCTGGAATATTTCAGACTGAATATTCATCTAGGAATTGTTATAATTTTTACTTATACATAAAAAAATAATATGAAAATAATAAAAAGGTGAATTTAAAAAAAAATGAATATAATTTCTAAATAATTCTTTTTTTAATATGCATTCACAATATGCATAATATGGTCACTTACATTTAACAAAAATAAATAAAGAAATAAAAAAATAAACTAACTGCAAACATTTATCTCTCTGACATTCAGCATAGTCAAGACTGTTCCGCATTTCTGAAAGCTTAACAGCATTTTTTGTTCATTTGTATGTAATTAAAATTAAAAAAAAAAGTTTTGAGAGATTTATTGAATAACTTGGTAGTAATGTTGCTTTTTTCAAAATAGAAATTATGATTACTCCTATATAACTATGAATTGAAGAAAAATAGTTGCAAAATATATTGTTACACAAATGCTAATACACATTAAAAAGCATTTTTTTAAAAGTTTTTATGAAAGCAATGGCCAACTTAGTTTTATAATTCAGATTTATGGTTGCTAAAGTTTACTTAACTTGTCATTGATCGCTTACTCACAAGAGCATATTTAACTTCAAATTCTATTGGACATGTAACATTTACTATTGTTCTTAAAACCGTATACTATTCCGCTTTTTGCGCAATGCATCTTTTTTAATTTTCAGTAATCTCAACAAAAAATGGGAACTTGAAAAACGAAAGTGTTTAAATTTCAACTAATACGAAAACTTTCTCAATCAGCATTGTTTATGAGCATTACAGATAATATACTTATCTAATATTAATTCATTTCACTGACATTGACCCTTATACATACAATAATTTGTTACATTAAGGAGTAAAAAGATTTAAAAATGGATACACTTTCTAAAAATTACAACGCTATAACTTCCGAAAATATTAAAACACAAAATTGATTTTTGCATCAAGATAAAGCTAAAAAAATTATCTTTTTAATGATACCAATGCTTTAATCTACAAATTAAGTTTCGATTTTTAACGTGTTTTTAAAGAAACATTTTAACCATATTTTTCAACAATGTACTTCGCACAAAATAAAAATAAAATTTAATCTGCATGAGCACGTCAATGGGAAAAAATTAGCTGTTATCCACCTGTTGCCATCACATTGTAAGAAGTTCAAATTAAAAACATAAATCAAATATTATTGTAAATTAAATATATAAAAGTGTAAATTTCAGCTAGTGTCTGTATGAAGCGAACAAATTCGAAATATATTTTCTAAAAAGTAAATGGAGGAAAAGATTTCTATGAACTTTTACAATATCTATATTATTAATTAAATCAAACAATTAAATTTAAGGTAAACATGGTTTATATATCTATTGGATAGTCACTGTAATCAGCGCCCATCAGTCAATTTTAATCAGGGACACGCATCTACTAACGAAATGGTTTAAATGAACTAAACAATTACAATTTATGTTACTGGAGTCAATAAAAGCTCCGATGAATTAAGAATTTTAAATTTTTTCATAGGTCCTTTCAATTACCCTTTGTAATCCGTTTACATGTTTATCCTTTTACATTAACCTTTGAAAAAATTTTCACAAAAATTATCGCCATTCCATTATCTTCAATAAGCCCGACCGGAAATGCAGCTATGGAAAACAAAAAACCGTCACCCGCGCCAAGTTTTCTTGCCAAAGGTCCAAATCCCAGTAAACCTATGACAGCAACAGGGGTAGGGAATGATTAACCGAGCGCAAATGTTCCGATACCGAGCGCAAATGTTCCGAGGAATAATGGAACATTATTCCTCACAGTGATTGTTGAGCGGCCTTTCTAGTCATGCCCGTACGGATCATAAACGTCCAATAAATCATTCGTAACTCATTGAAAAAAGGGACTAGGAAGTGATTAGTCTGGGTTTGCTAAAAACATGTTACAGGACGCGTAGCGTCATGAAAAGTGCTTAAATCTGAAAATCATTTTTAAGCATCTTAATTCGATACGATACATCAAATTAAAAAAAAATTAATGCTTAAAATTATATTTTACTTTTATTGTATGTGAAATAGTACTCTATAACTCTCCCCTAAAATGTTTTTTTGAAATAATTAATTTTTTTTTAAATTGAGCTTTTTTTAAAAATCTAAAGGCTATTTTAAATATGAAGATTTTTCTCCAATTTTTTTCCAGGTAGCTACGACCAGGTATACTACAAAAAACTTAATATGGATTCTCTCCTATCCATAGTATTTAATTTTTTTATTGTAAAAAACACACAAAAAAATGCAGAAATTCTGAATTTGAACCTTTTTTTAAAAAAAATTACTACACACCTTTAAACTAATTTCATACTAAGTTTTATAAAGCTATATTTCTAAACGTTCACAAAAAATTTCACACCCCTACCTCCATTTTTAAGAAAGCCTTAGGCTTTCGAAATGTAGCATATAAGCAAAAACACAACATGGAGAAAAATGCATTTAAAGTTTTTATTGATATAAATCCTAACATAAAATCTATCCAATTTGCCTGTAACTTTTACAAAATGTGATTCAAGTTATTCTAAATTGTTTAAAGTTAAAAAATGCAAAAATTTATTAGAACAAAATATTATATTTGTATATTGAAGATATAAAGAAAAACTGACGAAAGATCAAAACTTCACAAGTATTTATAATAACACTTTTAAAAAATTAATACGCATATAAAAATTGATTAAATGTACATTTCTGGTATTCTGCTTGATCGATGCAGTTGTGACTTTTGAGCATTTACTTCAAATGACACCGTGGAGAGTCTCATTGTAGTTTTGTGTCATGAACCGAATGCATAGCTCTAATAGCTCATTTGATGCAAGCCTTTGGTTAATTGACAATATTTTTGCCAAATGAGCTTCTTTTAAGGGTGTTTGAATCTGCAAAGTGGACTTGGCAACATTGTTTACTCTTCTGTCATGCATCAAACATTCTTCAATAATTTAATAAAAAATAAAGCTATATAAAATTTTGCAGGCACATTTAGAAAGACTCAATTTATCATATAAGCCAATAAAAAAAATTCTCTCTTTTTTTTTTTTTTTGGTGATTTTTCGAGTACTATGTTGTCTTAAAAGTGCTTAATTGTCTCAAGAAGTGCAAAGAAAGCGTTTTGTTTTGTTTCTCCATACGTTAAATGTGATAATTAGAAAGCATGTTTACCGGATGTATCGAGAAAGAAACCTACAGAAGGGAAGAATTCGGAGAAGAAATCCATGAAATAGGTACAGGGGTTTCGATACACATTCAGATAACGTTTAATGAGCCTCCCGCCCCCCAACTTCCTCATTTTTAAAAAATTTTATTTATTCATTTTGCATTGATTGAAAGTTCAAACTTCAAAATTTCGTGTTTTGAATTTGAAAAATTTACTTAAGTTATGCTTGGTAAGTGTAACAAGGATACAGCAAAAGGAACCTGGTACACGAAAGAGATATAACGAATGTGGAAGAAATCGTTCTAAGAAAAAAAGTGGAGCCTCTATAGTATGTTACACATTTGATCATCATTCTCTTTAATATGTCATTTTGGAGAAATTCCTTGGACTACTTACTGAAGGGATTTTACTGTACTATATTGAAGTGTAATTAATTGCAGTATGTAATTACATCAGCTGATCGCGTTCAATCTAGTATGATTACTTACTAGATTTAACTAGATTTTAACTTGAAGCCATAAGTTTTCAATAATCGTGATTTCTTTCGTGGTATTTTTTTAAACGCCCCCCCCCTCCATTTGAAAATTATTATTTATTGAACTAATGTCGTAAAATATCAGTTTTTACCGTGGGGAAGAAACTGACAGATTTGGTACTTAAAACTTTTAAAGATATATAAAAAAAAGTTTTTCAAAACTTTTATTCTTTATGGTTCAGATTCTATCATTTTGTGATTTTTCGCTCTTTATCACTCTTACAGAATTTTTTTCCTAATGAAATTTATCTCGATTTAAAGAGCAAGGCGCAGCATTAACTATTCAATCTAGGACCATGAAATTTGTGAAGTTACTTCTTGGTTATTAGAGTCCTATTAAGAACGGGATTTTCAAAATTTTAAAGCTCTGTTTTCATTTGAAAAATAAAAATAGAGCTTTATTTAATAACGCTATAATATCAAAGCATAATATTGCTTAAAAATTTTTACACGATTTTAAAAGTTAACATTTTTTTTTTACAATGATGTCAATTTGTTTGTATGAATGTATTTTTTTTTCTTTAAATTTAGTAATTTTTGAAAAATTAGTTTTTGGGCATGATTTCTAACAACAATTATTATTATAATGAAATTCAAATCAATATTACTGCTTTTTCGATTCATTGAATCACGTTATTTTATCGCCGTTCAAGTCGTTTTAAAAGAAAAAGAAAAAATTTATTTGCTTTAATTAAAAAAAAAAATGAAGCAGATCATTGAATAAGATTCTTTATTTGATGAATTTTGTTAAACTTTAAAGCAATGCGTGATGTTGTCTCACCCTGGCTTCATAAAAATGTTTCAACTGGTATTTTTTATTTTCATTTTGCTTCTAACTACAAAGCCGGCTTTTTTCAACTTGATGAATTCGCTTCCTTTATTTATGAAAACTAGTATTTATTAAAGCATTTTCATTTCTTCATAAAATATATAATCACGTTATTTGTGTAATTTTTTTAAATCTATAGTCGTTTTTTTTTTCTTTTTCCCCCATATTAGTTGTATTGTTAAACGTTCAAAAAAGAGTTTTACTAAATTTCAGAAGACGAATTAAGACATTTTTTTAACAGTCTGACAATTTCTCAACGCTGTAATTCTTTTTATATATATATATATATATATATATATATATATATATATATATATATATATATAAAGACCCAAGAAATTCATTTAGAGCATGGCATTGCGCTATCCTCAATTTCGTGGCAGTTTTGCCATTCTTACGATGATAGCCATTCCGAAATGCTTTAGTTCTTAGCTTTATAAGACTAAAAATAAAATTACTAAATAGAATGGTTTAGTTGAGTTATATTAACGTCCCGTTTTAAAGCAACACTAGGGTTATTTTGGGACGGACGGCGTAATTTTGAACCGCGGTGAGATGACGAGAACGACACCTGAACTGGCATCCCCCCCTTTCCAAACTTCTACACCAGCGGGAGGACTTTTGGCCCCGAGATTTAACGAGCAGCAGACCCGCTTACACGACGGTTCTTCGGTGGAATTAGGTCTTGAGCCTGAAACCCTCTGGCTTCGAAGCCATGGCCTTAATACCAGGCCACAGTGGCCCTACTAAATAGAGAGAGTTAATGCAGGAGGGAATTGACACGTTTCAGCCCACCCATGTTGAATCTTATTTGTTTTTGCATATATAAAATTTCTGGTCATGCAATGCTTCATTTTCAGAAATGATGTTTCCATTTAAATGAGCTGGTTACTTGTTAGTGTTAAGGAATACTGAAAAAAATCACAGATCTTTATTGTTAATCCTATAAAAATTGACTTAATTTTTTAGAATGGATTTTTTAAGAATAGTTGTTCCACTTTTATGATATTTTTATTTTTTTGTCGAAACCAGAAAGACATTATTTGCCACTATTTTTACTGAAACGAACACAAATATTTTTATTACATAAAATGAAACATCTTTTTATTTGGTGTCGTTCTGATTAATAAGAATGTTAAGAGATGCTTGTTATAATGTATAATAGCTATAAATAAAAAAGGATATCAAGATATATCGAAAAATATCGATATACGTTGAATGATATATCGCAATGATGAAGTTCGGTTATCGCCCAGCCCTATTCTTAAGAATGATTGGCTTAAGATTATTTTAATGTTGATTGTTCTGAAAATGTAATAATCAAAACTTAATAAATCGATCAGATTTGACCGCAGAAGAAAGAAACGTTTATTTATTTTTTTAAAAATTGGACAGTCAAGAATATTTTTCAGAATATGATTCCTTAGGACCGAAGGACTATATAGAATTTAGATTTCATAAATTTTTGAAACATATTTATGGGCCTAAATAAAATAATTTGTTATTTACGTCATTTAAATCCTTTTGAAAGTAAAATTAAAAACTGAATTTGATGATGAACCTGAGAAATTTTTGGTAAATAACTCTTGAGATATTACAGAAATTTTGAAATTATATTAATTTGAATTTTGATATTCTTTTTAAATTAATGCGAGAAAGTTTTCTTTACCGTTTTAAAATTCATATTAATCATTCAGTTTTAATTAAAGCATACATAGTTTAATATATACTTAATATCAACTGTAATGAGTGCCCAACAGCTAATTTTTAAAACTTTATTAACTGGCGTATATATCTAATAAAAAAATGGACTAAATGAAATAAGTAATTATATTTTATGTAGTTTAAACCAATAAATATCCTGATAAATTACGAATTTTAAATTTTTATGCTGATCCTCTGTTTTTAGAGTCAATTTTAATAATATATTCTTGAGACATTAATATTTTAAATTTAAAAAAAAATTTCACTCTTTTTCAATTAAAACTGATTAAGTTATACAAATTTGAATGTCTCGATTCTGTAAAAACGCGTAATTTTAGACTTCTTCATCGACCGTCTTGAGGAAAATACAGTAATCTGCTTTTGGAATTTTCCTGAGACTGATTGTCTAAATTAATGATGATATTCAAAAGGATGCAAGTAAAGCTAAAGTAATGATATTTAAAGCTTTATAACTCGGTCAGGCTTGATTGCAGAGGATTAAAACCTTAGTTTGTCACGATAATTTTACTAAACGTGATTTATAGGATCAAAGAATTATATAAAAGTTAGACTTCATAATAGTTTTCAGGAGTATATGTATGGATTGGAATCAAATATTATTTACCGCATTTAAATCTTTTTGAAAATAAGACTGAGTTTTATGATGAATCTAAGAAATTTTTAAAGAATAATTCTTGAAATACTGAATAAATTATATAAAAAGATACTTTCTGGTATACATAAGATTACATTGCTGAGGGATACGATTTTCTGTAGTTTTATTTTTTTAAATATATGTTTAGTTTCATGAAAAAATTTCTTATCCATTTTAAATTCAAATTTAAATCTTAAGGCAGCTGACAGTAAATTAGAGAACAAATGAACAAAATAGTGATGTTTCTATAATAATATAAGATGTGACTATCGAAATTGGAAAATTAAAAATATTTTTCTGAAGGAACTATTAAGAGATCAAGGTATATAAATATTTAATTGAAAATGTTAGAGAGCATTCATTTGGCGAACCAGCTGGTCGCTAAAAACGGCTAGTATAAAATAAAAATGTCCGAAATCTGTGCAATAATTGTGGATGAGGAATGACGTCGCAGCTTTTGCCTATCAGAATGTATGATGAAGTAATGTTTTTTTTTTTTTATTTCTCTTAGAAATGGAGGACAGGTGACCATGATGACATATCTAGAGTTCATGAACTTTCATATGAAACAAAAATTAGGAAAATCGAACGATGATTGGGGCTGGGTATCCGGTTCTTTGATTTTTATTATTATTTTAAATTACAGATTATCCTTAATCTTACAAAATATATATATATATATATATATATATTTTTTTTTTAGTGTTAGAATTTCATATCATATCATTCAGACAAAAATTATTATATAAAGATTAACAATGAACAAAACACAACGTAAGGAACATTTTTTTCAAACAATTTATTCGTACTAAATCTCAAGCAATGTTCTATTACATATGACATATGAATATATAATTATATATATTATTTCATTCAATATTGCTCTTTTAAATGCTCCACAGACACATGGAATACCAATATGATAATTAAAGGAAGTTTTTCCATAGTTATTTGCGTGTATATATATATATGTTTGTAGTATAGATATCACATTTCATTTTTTACACTTATTTATATACAGTATATAATGTTCAAACAATAAAAACAAATCATGCAATGAAACAGAAATAAAATCTTTTTTTTGCATCAAAATGGTAACAGAAAATAAATACTACGACTTTTAACAACAAATAAATGCACATTTTCTATTATTCAGACCATGCTGGCAACGGGTTCCTAATACACAGTATATCATTAAAAATAAAAATTCATGTTACCTTTCTTCTCCTCTGGCATTAGAGGATGCCAGAAACCCCGCATTTTCCATTTCACTAATAATAATAAACCTTTCTTCTCAAAAATAAATCAAAATGTTTGTAGATATTTTCTCTCACTAAACCTCACTGAATGGAATCTAAAGATGGGATTTTCAACAAATGAAAGGAAGGAGTTCATTATTTAGATCAAAAGTAACAAATTTAAAAAACAACAACATCTGTTATCTTAAGAAAAAAATATGATATTTTAATGTATAATATTTACATCCATAAGAGATTTCGTATAATTCTGAATATAATGAATATAAGCCGGAATTGTGTTTTCCCTCCAAAAATTTACCGTTCATTCAAAATCAGTTTATAAGCCGAAATTAAAATTTAAAAAAAATCCCGCGGTGAAGGTAAAATATTGCCAAGGTGATAAAACGGGCGGAATCGTTTCCAATCAAGTCGTTATAAAATAAAACACACAAAGCCAATGGCGATCGTTTTAGCTTTGGTCACCTCATCTGAAGCCAAGCACTTTTTACTTCCTCGTATACATCGTATAAAAAATAATAGTAATCATCAAAAAAAAAATCTTCAGATTTTTTATGAATCTCTCTATGTTGTATCTCCCTGAGTTTGAAAAACACATTTTTAGGAAATCCGTCCGTCTGTTTGTTTGTGACAAAGATAACTTAAAAACGCTTTGAGTAAGATGGCTGAAATGTGGTTGACGGTTGTTACACCCCATTTGCAGCTTTCGACCCGATTTTGAGTGAAATCTGTTCAGAGGAAGTTCGTCTGCTCGAATATAAGCGAACACAATTACAAAACGAACAGAGCTAGACAGATAAAATTCGGTACACACATTTCACATCCAGAGTGTAGACAACTCTCCCATTTTTACAAATCCAACAACGGGTTGAGGGTCGGTCTGTACTTCTAGAAATATGTTCATTCGAAAACGCAATAACTTAACACATTTGGTATGGAATTTTGTGACCGCAAATGCACTTTCCTGTCTGTTGAGAAAAACATGTCAAAAGCACACATTCGATTTTCGGATACTGTCACCGGCATGCTAGGGATGAATCGCAAAAATAAATAAATAAAAAATCCTCACCAAGGACGACACAATAGACTCATTAAAAATGCTAAAGGTTCATGCCAAATCGAAACTATGCCATGCCAACACCACGCAAGACTCTCTCTAGCATTGCAAGTTTAGTAGAGAGTATGCGAGAAAGTTTGGGTGAGACCACCCTCTTTCTTTTTGGTATGCGATGTGCTGCTCTCGTTTTCTACGTCATTTGGACTGAAAGATAGGAGGGTAGAGAAACTGCAAGTGATCGTGTTTACGGAAAATTCCACCCGCACATCTTCCGCCCGACAGAACAGACAAGCAATAATAAACAGCTTCGATGGTAAAATAACTCATTCACACACACAAATACAGCTCATTTCTTTTTAAATTCATTTTTTCTTCAGAAAAATAAGCAATAGAAATAAAAAAAAAGGTTTTATACTGCCGATCATTAGCTATGGATCGCATACTCCTAACTAACGAAAATGTACTTACATTTTTTGAGAGATGAGTGAATTCATACATATCTGTAGTTTAGAAGAAGTTCCCCAAAAGTTCTTGGCTTATATTCGGAAATATAAAATATTTATTTAGTAACACAAAGTAAATAAAAAAAATAGTATCCATTTACATTTCTAAATATATCATAAATGCCACTTTTATGCATCTACTATAAAATAATGACAGGAACAATTATTTTTTCATAAATATAAATCTATGATAACATATATAATTCTTTTAAAATCTTTAAAATTATTTCAAAACAAATGGCAAACCCCTACTTCGTCTCTCCTTTGTATTCTCTCAAAACGTCTTTATGTTTTCTTTTAAAAGACGAATAAAATATCATTTTATTATACTTTAATCGCATTAGTAAATATTTAAACTAATAATAATTCATCTGGAATGATGATTTTACAAAAATAAGCAAACTTCCACAATGATATTTTTCAGAAATTATTATTACCTTTTTTTATATACATCCTGACATATATGCAGAAGAAAAAAAAAAAAAAAATCCCAAAGCAAGTACAAAAAATTGGCAAAATGAAGCATTTTGTGAGATTCTTTTCAATGTGCAAAATCTGTTTTTTTTTTTTTTTTTTTTTTTTTTTCTTTTCGTTAGTTTCTTGTGCATTTTTGGGAATCGCCACAGAATGCAGACTGTTCTGTTTTTTTCCTTCTCACAATCATAGCTTCTGTGTTCCCTTACTTTAGTACTTATTACAGATACACCACACTTTCTTTTTATCAAGCTTCCCTGCTCATTGTACGCTACTTAATAGATACTTAATATAGTAAATAAGTAAAACTATTTATTATAATATATATTTCATTCTAATATATTAATTCAATTTTTAATTTGCCTCATTGCTCATTCGATAATCACTTATTAAACCCATTAACTGTACTTTAAACATAAATAATAAAAAAAAAGGGTTTTTTTTCAACATAAAAATCTTCTACATTTATTAAATTACAATTTATTTATATTTAAAACCTACAATGCATGTAAGATTTACATTTCTCCTCCTTGATTCACGCAAAACATTTCTATTTTTAATATTCTAATGTGGAAAATAAATGGCAGATATATTATGAATTTACAATTATCCATATAAATGGTACCAGATAATTTCAAAACTAGAATTCAGATTCCACTTGAATGAACTGATTTCGAGTTGAATCAATAAATTTGCTGAATTATTAACAGCAGTTCTTAAGTAATCCATTTTAATTTCTCAATTTAAAGAATTAAAAGAAAATATAAACCAACAAATGCTATGCGAATTATTACAAATTTTGTATGCAATTTTTAGGAATTTCATGCATAAATAATTTCCCACTTCTATATATATTATAGAAACAAAATACCCCTTTCTAAAAGTAAGCTATGGGTGGGAGGCCTATTTCAAACGTTTTCATAATATTTTTTAAAATAATTTTTGGTTTTTCAAAAAAGAAAAAAAAAATTCTTACTAATTTACAAAATTTAAAAATACTCATAAAGCTACAAAGAAAAGGGTAAAATTCTTAACATAATAACTTTTAAGAATTTTATTTTTTCATAAATGGCAAAAAATGATACATTTTCCATTGGGTGGAAAATCATACGATACATTCGATGGGAAAAAACAAACAAACTATAGCCTGGGTGCTGTTTACTCTTGCTTCTGCCTCCCTTTCCATATTAGTATATTCATTAAGCAATGAATAGTAAAGTAAATTAAAATAAATTTTGAATGAATAAAACCTATATTGCACAGTTTATATGATTTTATTATTATACAATTAATTTAAATCTTATTAAAATTTATATTAAAATGCATATAAAATTTTTATTACAGGGCTGTTTTTACAACAATGAAGTTTTGTTATAAAAAGGAATGTTTTAATTATTTTTGAGCTTTTATAAAAAAATTTTTTGGTACTGGTCTCACTCCAGCTACATTACATTTGATAGTCGAGTTTACTGCATTTTCAAATCATTCCAACTCTTTATTGCATTGAAATTAGATTTTTGAAAATATACCATATATTTTGATGAGACATGGAAATGTTTTTATAGATAGAAAATATAAATAACTAATGTTTATTTAGGAAGTTTCCTTCCCAACAAAGAAAGGAATTTTTAAAATATAAAAATAAAGATTCAGCAGTGATTTGATTTGAATATATTATCACCATTGCTAGCATGTCTTTACATTGATCTTTAAGTCAAACGTCAAAATAATGAAATCACAAACACAATATATATCTCACAAATATAGTTAGTACATAAATTACAAAACAGATGTTGTGCACATCACAGTAAAAATATAAAGAAAACAAAGATAAAAAACAAATAAGCTCAAATATGCTACTAGATTATGACTACATAAAAATATAGGATAAAGTTTGCAAACAGAAAGAACAATTCATTCATCTGATGAGATGAAAAATAAGATACAGCACAAAAAAAAAATGATGAAATATTAAGCTACAAAGTTATGTCAATGGGACAAATTTCTGTGTGTAAAAACATGCAACATGTTTTGACTTTTAATAAGAAATTTCTATTTGTATGTTTTGACACAAGTCAAGAGGAATATTGTTTTAAAAATATCACAGGCCTGCGATAAAAAAAATACAAGTGAACTGATAGCTGAACTTTATGTATTTTTTGGTGCTGAAATTTAAAATAATGAAAAATTTCAATCATGTCACAATTTCTTAAAAAATTGAATTTTACTTGGATTTTTATGAATATCTACCATAAATTTTTCAGCACAGAATTTCTTCCCTCCATTTCTATCCAACATTTTGCTGTGGTGAAATCTATATAATATTCCTCTGTGACACCTCCATGGCCAAAGAAACCTCCTTTTATTGGTAAAAGAATTTGTTAAGTACTTTGAGGAAGAGGAGAACCTGGTCTATTGTTCTGATGTTCCCGGATTTGATGGCCAAATTTAATATCCTCTACGATAAAGATGAATGGATGCTGTTTATAGATTCAACAAAAAAGCCTTAAGCTGCCAAAAGCCAAAAAAAGAGCCTTAAAGCTGCCCTTCTTCATTACGGAAGCCAGTATGCATCTGTACCATGGACACTCCGTGTATTTAAAAGGTATATTAAAGGCCGTGAAAACCTAGCTCTCATGCTCAACAAAATAAACTATACTGACCATGGTAGAGCCATTTGCGGGGATTTGAAAGTTACATCCATGTTTTTTGGCCCACAAGGCGGATATTCAAAGTTTCCATGTTTCATTTGTGAGTGGGACAGCCACAATAAGACTCAAAAAAGAATGGCCAAACCAGACGAAATCTTGAATCAGGCAACAAGAATGTTATTCGGAACAACTTAACTGAGCAAAAAAAAAAAAAAAAAAAATTGTTACCCCCATGTATAAAAATTAGGTGTAATGAAGCAGTTTGTCAAGGCTATTCTAAAAGTTTAGTTAAGTATAATTATATTAACATCCCATTTTAAAGCAACGCTAGGGCTATTTTGGGATAGACCTCGTAATTTTGAATCGCGGTTAGATGACGCTATTCCAAAGGTGGCGATTGTTTTAAATATTTGTGCAAAAAGTTTCCGGGTTTATCAGAAGCCAAGTTGAAAGAAGAAATCTTTGTTTGTCTAGATATCCACAAGTCTATGAAGAATAAATAATTTGAGACCACCATGATAACAAAGAAAAAAGAAGCCTGGGTTGACTTCAAAGACTCATCAATAAATTTCTGGGTAACTACAAGAATTCGGACTATAAAGAAATTATTATGAAAATGTTGCATAAATTTAAAGCATCGGATTGCTCCATGAGTGTCAAAGTACATTTCCTTCATTTATGTGGACTTTATCTCTGACAATTTAGGAGCAGTCTGCGAATAACAGGGTGAAAGGTTAAACCAAGACATCAAAGATAAGGAGTGCAAATATCAAGGTAAGTGAGGCAAAAACATGCTCGTCAATTACTATTGAATGTTAACACAAGATAGGCCTGAGATTGAACATAAAAGAAGAATGTCAAAAAGAAGTTTCAAAGCAAAAAGAGTACTACTTTTAAATAGTAACTTTTGTCTTGTTTTGTTTTTTTACTCAATTTAAAATTTGTTTCAAACTTACAAGTACACATATGTAAGATTTTCTCCTTTTGATCAATCGTCCATTTTTTGTAAGTTACCTTGTAAAAACAAATTAAAATAGTATTTTGGTGATTTTCTCAAGAAACTGCATCATAATTTGTTCTAAAAAGCTTAAACTCAAGGTAACTTAATGCTTTTCTCTTGACAAGAGGCGACTCATGCGATTTGGCAACAGTGGTTTTCATCCACTTAAGTTCACCTATACAAAATTAACTGATTGCTTAAAAATCAATTTGCCTCAACAAGAATCGATTTTATATAAATTTAAATGATAAAATCCTCTGTTATCAAATAGCACATGCAAAATTGTTAGTGAAAATTCCTTTTCAAATAAGATTTTAGAAAAAAATATTGATATTGACTTTATAAAAAATTCTGGCATGATGAGAAATTATGGAGGTTATTTTCGAAATCAGGTCACCAAATAACATAAAACTCAACGAAAACTTCTCTTGTATTTTTCAAAGAGTTCAATTTTGCAGGCTTGTGTATTTAATGCTATGAAATACTATATGGTTCAATCTGAAAACTCTTCATTGACAAAATGCACAAGTTACAAATTCCCTTAAGATGAAAAATATATTTTTAAAAAGTCTTGTGCAATTTGGGTTGAAAATTAAATATATATGTATTCAATTCTAAATAAAACTATGAATGTATCTTTTTAGCATATAAACTTTTTCACAGCATAACACAAATAAAACAAGGTACACTTCAAGAATAGATGATCTCAATTTTAAAGATAAAGCAAGTAATGTTTTAAATATATAAACTAATTGTTGGCACACTGTTTATGAAGCATATGACCTGTTAAATATTCTATGGTATATTAAGGCAAGTGTGAAATAACTAATAAATAATATGTTTTAAGTAGTATTTGTAAAGTCAAAATTAGGTTTACTATTGTTTAAAATCTCATTTAACAAACTTGGACATTATTTTCTATTATTTTTGCTTGATATCAGAAGTAAAATACAATTTAAATTATACTAAAATCTGTACAACATTAACTTTTCATGGTTTATGAACACTTGCCTCAATTTAACATTCAATTCAACCTATGCATACAAGTAGCCATCAGACAAACTTTGAAGTGGCAAAAATGTACGTATTTCTTTTTTATTTCATTAAAAATTATTATTTTAATTCTTTTCATCAACAAATACTGGTTATGGAAAATTCCCAGAACTACTGACCAACTGCTTCAGAGCATTATATACATTATAGACCATATGATCAGATAACATTGTGGGACTAATTATTATTTGATTAAAGTAGTCATAGGAGACCCATCGTCCATTGTAACTGAAAATAAAAAGACATCATTAATGTTCAGAATAATAAATTACTAATTTTTCATTTAATAATTTTAAAACTTTCATTCTAAAAAGTCATAAAATTTCATGTGGATAGTTTTGGTTTTAACATTTTAAAAATGAAAAAGCAAAGAATTTGTAAGAAATTTTGAATAATGTTTCAGTAAAGCAGTTGGCTAATATTAAACTGCTTCACTAAAATACTGGAACATGCTTATGCGAGCTGTTTTAACCAGTCACAATGATATGAATAGTACCAATGTTCCATGTCAAGGAAGTACATGCAAACTTTGGCTGGGGCAATTCATCATTTAAAAATTTATGACATTGTTGAAGATCTGTGTACAAGCAAAAATTCCATTTCACACAATTTTGATAATCTGCAGATGTACAGCAATTTTTGAAGCTTGTCTCTTGATAGATCAATAAAACAAAAATTTTGTCATAACTAGTTAGAAGCTGCAGGATCAAAATTTTTTGATTACATATTATAATTTCAGATATTAACAGAGGATCTTTCGTTTCTTGTTGCTTAGTTTTTTTTTTTTTTTTCGTTTTTTGAAATTTGTTTAAAAAAGACAATGATTTGAAACACGTACACACACACACAATGTATTAGGACTACAGAGTGATGTAAAATAAATTTTTAAAAAAAAAGATACCAAAGAGTCATTTTAGTTTGGAAGAGAGGTTGGATAGAAGAATTGTATAAACAGGGAACATATTTTAAAGGACGTCATGTTAATATTAAAAGTTTTAAGAATTAATCATTTTATTTGCTTTTTATATAGAGTATGCAAATCTGCATTTTTATTGATTTAATTTTTTTTTATTTAAATAAACAGTTTAATTTGATCACATAAGGGTGTAAACTGCATGAAAAGATTGTCCAAAATTAGTTGAATAATTTCAAAAATCTTGGAAAATATTCTTTTTAAACAAATAATTTTTAAACCAGAGTTCAATGACTTTAATCCAATATGTGTAATGACTTTTATCAGTTTTTAGACATTTATTTTTGCTTCCTTTGATAATGAACAAAAACTGTATCCTAAGACTTAGTAGGTTTTCTTATTCTAAGATTGACATACCAATATATCAACCATAAACACTTTATTTTAGTTTTGTTTTCCCACATGCTTCATGCATTCCTTCAAAAACAACAGAGAAATTGAATAATTTAATTTATTACCATATATTGATCAAAAGTTTATTTTTTCAAAATTAAAATTCTTTGATTGTTTTTATTCTCAATAGTCATCTTTAACTAAAAGTTTGTATAAATTGTAATAAACAATGGAATATTTAAACCTGTTAACCGGGTCATTAACTTATATTCAATTCGTTTTGCATTGAAATATTTCATCAGACCTAGTTAACAGTTTAATATTATACAACATTTAAGAAATAAATTCATGTTATGCAAAAAATTAAGGGGAGGCACATTTATTTATTTTTTTGAGGTGGGACCAAATTTTATGACATAAATAGTGACTATTTATAGTTGATTTTAGAAGCAATTAATTTTTTTAAAAACATTTTCCCAAGGAATTAAATTTTTAAATGAAATATTGGAAAATACCTTTTCTTTTATAGATATTTTCAAAAATATTTATTTTTTAGCTTTTCATTTAAAAGTAATTTTAGAACATTTCTTCAGGACGAAAGGTGATGTTCAGGTCATGCTCGAAAAGATATTATAACCTTCAAAGTCAAATTTGTTGCCAACTTTTAATCTTTGATTCCAAGAAATTTTTGAATTTTGAATCAAGCAATGGCATTTCTTATAAATTATATGCTTGCTTATAATAAATTTTATAAGAATAAATATATTGGAAATTCTAATTTATATACCCGAGTAAACATTTAGATGTTACATTTTATTGAAATAATTTACCCAGAATCAGTTCGTGACAAGTGCAGCATTCGACCAGGAATGTACAACGGAACTGGAGCTGAATGCCGAGAATGAACTGCAGTTTGTCCACTACTCACACTGCTCTCAGACGAACCTTCCTGAAAAGTATATAATGATTCAAAAGCAGATTTTTCAACATAAGAGAAACAACTTTATTGAGTAGTGTAGAGAAAAACTTTTAACTTGTGTAGAGGGAAAAAAAAATGTTGAAAATAGCCTTTGTAATAATATAATAGTCAAATTCGATGCTGAAATGAGATTTACCATTGTAAGAGCAAAATATTCATTAGTCATGACTCAAATTCAAAATTTCATGAAAATATTCAGAGATGTGAAACGTTCTTTGGAAACAGCTCTAGAATCTACTAAAAAATATTCAATCATTTCCTACTACTGTTTATATAAAATTAAACATTACAAAATTGATGTTCTTCCCACATTTTCCTTATTACAAATAAAAATTGCTCAATACAGTTTTCAGAAAAACTTACTTTTTATCCTGTAATTTTGTTTTATGGATGCAAATTATAGATTAAATGAAAAATTATCTAGGACTTTCAAACCATATATTATACTTGACCTCAGGTGATATCCCTTTAAATTTCTTAGAACCCATAATTATAAGTTAATAAGTCTTTGAAAGCTAATTTGATAAAATAATTTTTATCGAAATTTATGATCATGAAGATTTTGTATACCTTATCAAATTTTTAAAATCTTTAAATCACTATATCAATAGAAACTATAAACATAATTTTTTAAAATACCAGCTTTTGAGTTGAACATAAAAAACAAGTTCCAACACTGAAGAATATTAAGATAATCAGAAGCGAGAACTCAGTGTTAAACAAAAAATACTTATAAGGAAAATTGATAGTTTGTTAAAAGATCAAACCAATTGACAACATGGACATTAAAGCTTAGCTAGAGTTGTCAGTAAATTAAAAATTAGAGGTAAATGCAAGAACTATAACTAAAGCCTGTAAGTCAGACAAATAGAAAATCAAATTATATTACAATTAATTTTTTAAATAAAATAAATTCATTTGTGCAACAAATATTATTATAAATAATTGTTTAACAATAATTATTCACATAAATTTGATTATTGCATTTTTTAAATATTATTTTTTTCAAAATTTCAAAGCATTTCAAAAATGAGGACATGATGCTCCAGTATGGTTGGCTCTTGATTCCTGGATGGGAAAAGAAATGGGGTGGAACTTGCTACTTTCATACATGACATACCTCTAATGGGAGGGGTTATACTGAATCCAGTGATAGACATTGGGGCACTCTTAGTATGCACCAGAGTGCAATTGTCATTCAATATACTCAAATGCTATGCCAGGGAGCAGGTAACACTTTTTGTAGTTACATAGGAAGTTGATAATTACTTCAACAGCTCATTCAGCTATAAGCTGAATGCATAATCCATTTATATGCACTTAAAGTATGCAAGTTACATATAGGTAGAAACTACATGAGTTGCAGTTAAGATGCTCAAAAATATTTTCAAGTAAGTCCAAGTCATGGCCATTTCCAAGTACTATGTATAAAATGGCATGAATCAAGGAAACATCAAATGAAACAGAGAATGTAAGAACCAATTATTGATTGAAATATTTAATGAAAATTATTATTACATCATAGGAACTATTTATATTGCCATTGATGGCGAAATGGTGATAAAAAGGAACAGTAAAGCTTTAATTAACATCAAATTAACAGTAAATGAGTTTAAAACAATATTATTTGTTAATGTAACTTTTAGACACATCATTTGTGGCATACTGATGAATATCTAACCAGTTTGCGTACCTTTTTTGAATAGTGGAAATTTTTCGCATCTTGGATAGCAATTGATTAAATATCTAAGCAATATACGTATTAACCCTGCATTGTTTTTTAATAAGTATTGGGGTGTCCAGAGGCATAAGATGAAAAAAAAAAAAAAAAAAAACGATAAAGACCTAGCAAGAATCCAGCAAATTAAAAAGAAAAGCAGATTGTGAAGCTGCTTCAAAACATGAAAAGATTCAGTATTTGGATATTGGAGATATAAGGGGAAAATATTCTATTGTATTCTGTAATATTCTGTACATCCCCAAGTACAGCAGAGCTATATTAAGTCTATGAAACGGAGCAACTTGAAGAAGACCAATGCTAACAATGAATTATCAATAAGATTCTGCCTGGAGAGGTCCAGACAAATAAGAATGTGAGCAAGTGAAGCTTCTTCCAAAAAACACTTGGGGCAGATTTCATAGCACTTTATAACCCTCAGAATATTTCGTAATTCCAAGGTGCCCACTGAAAAAGGGAGTAAGAGCAGTCTGATCTAGCCTAGTACAATCAAAAGTCAGAGAGACCCCTGGGTGACTACTCTTATACCAGTGATATACTTGGTGAGACAAGCCAAGTGATTTTATTTTGGCTTTTGGCTATCTAGAAAATTTCCATATAGGTAAGAGTTTCAATAGGCACAGAGGCATCATTAGCTCCTGCTTTAGCCAGAGTGTCTGCAATCTCATTACCAACATGAAAGAGTATCCATTGTAGGTGGATCTAATGAGACAAAGAACTATGCCAGTTGGTCAAGTGTTGAATTGAGCTTCTACTATCTGACAAAATCCAGATTTCATTTCAATGAGTGAGTGACTTAAACAATTTCTGTCCTTCATTGATGGCAATAAGCTCACTACAAAAAACAGAGCAGAAAACAGGACTCCTCTTCTGGATTTTTACCTCTCCAATTTGAGATTTGATGCAGATTCCACTGCTAGTGCAATCATTATCATTTTTAGTACTGTCCGTATATATTTGAATTCTGCCAATTGGAATATGATTAATTCTCTTAAGCGCCAGTTGCCTTAGATAAATTGCAAGATCATTTTGCTTGTTCACTTGAACAGGAAGGTCAGTAGCATAAAATACACCAGCCAGACACTCGATGAATCGAAACACTGTATCAAGTGATGCTATTCCACAGCACTAGAGACAATATTGCTAGTGAGTACTTGACTAAATGGACTATTTCTCTTGAGTCTTTGATTGTTGTTCCAAACTTTGCGAAAAGCAGATGTTCTATTTCGTGAACCAAGACTGCAAAGTTTATTCTAGTATTTAACCAGACAAGCACTTCTTTTAAGTCCTAGGATTTGCAGATCTGCCTCTTAAAATACAATGCCATTGGAACAAGAATTCCGTAGCCAATGATGAATCAAGCAGCACTAAGCTGGACTCATTCAAGTTTCTGCAGATTTTAATCTGAAGCACAAAAATAAATAGGATATCCATATTCAAGGATAATCTGAATAAGAGAAACATAAGTGTTTCTCAGAGTAGTAGCTTTAGCTCCCCAGTCACATCTCGAGATAAATTTTAGTATGTTGAGGTATCTCCTAGCTCTCAATACAAGATGATCTAAATGTTTATTACTCAGTATCTCAAGACCCAGAACAAAACCGAGATATTTTGGAAGCTTGACGATAGTGAGAGGCTTTCAGAAAAGGAACAGTTGAATTTCACCTTTATAAGCTGATTCTTTAAGAAGTCATAGATCCAGGTCAGAGCTCTTCCTAAATCATAAAACGGTTTTATAATTAGTTTTTGACACCAAACCCCATAAAAAGCCTTGGATAGATCAAGGAAGGCTGTCACAGTATGGTTAGTAGGTTTCATGCAATGGGCATCTCTTATTTTTTTGACAGTATATTCTCATTGAGGGGGCTTTGAGTTTTGAATCAGAAATAGGCCGATCGAAAAATGTAATTTCTCTTCATGAAAAGATTAAGATTCCAAAGTTGAATGAATGGCCAGCGGAGTTTAAAAACTTACTAACTGAACTGGCGAGCAGCCAGTTGAATGTCGGATAACAATGAAGGTGGCAGACAAAAGCCAGTAGGGGAGGGGGGAGACCTTTAGTTTTGAAATAAAAATTTCTATTATTTATATACAGAATTAATTTTTCATGACATTAAACATCAGATTTCGAATTCGCGATTCTTTAAAAATTATTTAATTTGGCTTGTAAAAGACAGAAATGTTTTGTGCTTATGTGTAAAGGATGAAAATTTTGAAATTTGCATTAAAGAAGATAATATTTTAAATATTATTAAATTTGTGAAGAAATAAAATATTCCGATAAATTCAGAGATAGCTAAAACAAAATGTTACTGTAACACTCTCTATTGAAATGATTTTAATATCATTATATTTTAAATATTTTTATGAAATTAAAAATACGAATATTTTTTCATTCTTTTCTATTGAATGACACAGGAAATTTTTTGGGAGATGTTCTGATAAATCAGTATGTAAAGAGAGGTTATTTATAATTTATTATTGCAATAAATAAATAATATAATAGCGATATATATATATATAGGTTTTAGGCACTATATTGCATGACAAAGTTCAGTCATTGCATAGCTCTCCACTTAGTTATATCTTCAAAAATTATAATATATTTTACTGCAGTTTCAATTCTGATATTTATTTTTGATTGTTTTATAAAATGTTACATAAAACATTTAAATGTATTAACCTAGAGCTTATCTTTTTTTTAATAAAATCTTTTATTTTGGTTTCTTTAAAAAAGATTATAGATCTGAAACTTTAGGCCACTTTTATTTTTTTATTTGGAAGTTTTTTAAATCTGAGCTTGTTTTTTTATAAAAATGCATAAGATAGATTCTGTTGAGTTAGTTATACTTGATCATAATCATATTATGAGGGGAAAGAAATTTAAAGAGGTGGCATGTATGTTCTATTGGCACATTAGATACCACTGGTATTCTAGGTAAGGAAGAAAAAAAATATAGCAAACAGATATCTTACAAACATTTGTTTTTTGGGATTGCTAACAAAGCATGCTTACGATTCAATATCATATAATAAAGTGCAATGAATATTTTGCAAAGTAGAATTTAGCACATGATACATAACCTTTTTGTTCCATACTTTTGACTGGTACCTGAACCAGTGGAACAACATTCAATGAGAAAATGGTAAAATCCTATTGGTGTTCATATGCTTTTTCATTGACTGTGTAACCCCACTAGTAGTTTAACTAATTATTTTACTAGCAATACATGCAAATACCATACCTGTGAACTGTTAGTTGTATAATTTCCACAAGAATTAGTTTGCCCAAAATGTTCAAGTAAAGGACGAGATAAGGGAGCTGTGCTGGCATCCGTTTGAGAAGGCTTCTTTCCAATACAATCAAACAATTTGTGAAGAAATATTTTACACTGAAATACAATGTAAAGAATTACAATAAAATATCTGCAACAAATTTGTTACAAAATATAATCTCAATCGTTCAAATATTATTTATTACTTCAATATATTTTTTAAAAATTTATTCAATTAAGAAAATTTATTTTCTCAATTGTCAATTAATCTCTTGCACTATCTGGCTACTCTTTTCTTATCAATTTTTTAAACAGTATTTATTGCAAATAAAATACTTTGGAGATATTTATCTACATTGGAGAATACATCACACATTTCATAAAAGTAAACCATGCATTACCAATATATTTACATTTTTTCATAATACTGTTTTTATGAATGATAATTCATTTCTTTTTAAATTTTTACTGATTTTCTTTAGATGTCAAATAATACTATAATACTTTCAATAAATTGAAATTTGTAATTTTAAATTAACTGGTATTTGGAATAACTTCTGACCCTAAGGCTATAACTCTTTAAAAAAAATTGTTTCCATGGTACATAAATATTGGAGAAATTGGATAGTTTTTACCACAGCAGCTGTATTTTTTGATTTATTAATGTTCTTAGCATCTTCTCACTGACACTACTAAAACCCCCGAACATGTAATGATTCAGAGAATACAAAAAGTGAATATACATTTTGAATAACTATTACATTAACAATTAATTTAAAATAAATCAAATTCTATAGCACTATTTAAAATACAACTATCAATCATAATTAATGCATTAAAATGGATTCACTTCATTCATTGGATTTTATTACCAACAGTGCGAACATCTATAATTGTCATGGGAAATTTGTCCGGTGGATGCTGAGAAGCCTAAACCAAATAATGGATATTTTAGTCTATGAGAAAGCACAGGTAGCAAAACATAGTTGAATGTACGCAGAAATTAACAGACAAGCAGTTAATCATCAGTAAACAACTACAACAGTACAAAATGTCAGAGTGAACACGCTGGATATCAGCACTTCAAACGAAGAATTCATTCGCCTACTGTCTTGAGCTCAGTCTATCGGATTTTCATAGATTTCATGACAGAGCAAAGAAGCTCCTGGAAAGGTATAACATCTTCACTCCTCACTGATATCGCCAAAATTCTAGCAGTTTCGGGAATCTGTATTTCTGTGGGCAAAATCATTACTAAGATTGTTGTTGCAATTGGGGTCACTGCCCTGCCATCCATTCAGTAGTCATTAAAATATTTGTAAAATTTTCTTTCTTACCATGAAATAAAATGCGCATGGAAGCATTATTACAGATTTCTTCGTATTTGTAATACTGTTCTCTGCTTCAAAGATAGCAAACACCGGTAGCATGGCTAATAGCTCGATATGAAGCTAATCAATTGACAATTGCTAAGCGTTGAAAGACAGTTGGTCTCTATGGATGACATCGATCATTTTAACGACAGTATGAGGTTATTTTCAATTCTATAGCTGCTTGGAACTCAGACATCTCTGTCACTTAAGATTATACATCCAGACCTAAATATGGCGGTCTGTTGCTCTGTCATTGTAACGAATCTCCATTCATTCACTGGACAAATTAATTCGCTCTTTTGAAAACGCCTCTAAACCTCTCTTGTATTCAGTCGACTAGGAAGGCATATAATTTGGCCATCTAATGACGCTATCATAAGGCAACTGCAACAGACAAAAAACCAAACATATCAGATAGCCTCTATCCACTCATTTCAATAAAAACGTCCTCATGTTTTATTTAATGCTTTCATGACTCCAAAATACCCTCCACTTTCGCCTTCATGAGTCTGTTACAAAACTTTTGAAATTCTACCTTTCCGCAGATTTAGTTGCTGTCGATAAGCGCTAGACATCACACCCTCACTTATGACATAAAACATCATCTTTAGGATGCAAGAGGTCCCTTTTCTTGCCATGATCGTGGATACGCCGAATTTAGTTTTTTTTCTCCAGAACTGGTCGGATATCTGGATCTTCCAAGAGTTTTTTAGATTCAATTTGAAGACCAATGATCCAGCTGTCTTGGTTACACTTTTTCCACCTCAAAACCTTCTCTTGACATGCAAACAATATTTGCAACTCTCACTACAGGGTCTTAGAGAGAATGTATTTGCAGCTCTGTGCGAAGTTCTTTTGCGAAGCTGGACTTCCTAAAATCTCTGAGTACAATACAATGGGCTGTCTGGCCTTCGGGTTCTTTAAAATTTTAAAATCATCTGAAAGTAGACGATCAATCCGGATATAAAATTTTTTTTCATAGAGGTAAGAATGAAAATTTTCTGACTTAACAATGGCTAATAACTCTTTACGTGGGATACATAAATTTCTTTTGGGCTTACCAAAACTCTTGATTATTACTTAAGCTATGATATGTTCCTGGTTTTCGATTATTTGGGCGAGTATGGCTACCATTTTTTCATTACACTCTACTTACATATTCAAGAGAAAGTTTTTGTCAGTACAGAGATAAATCAAAACAGAAGTTGTCAAAACCTGCTTTAGACTATTGAAAACGTTCTCACATTCCTCTATCCAGTTAAAATTAGTTTTAGCTTCAGTGAATTTATATAGAGGTCTCTTGCTATTGGCGAAAAGTTTCTTACAAAACGATGATAACAGGTGCATACTTCAAGGACACTACGCACTGTTTCAGGTTATCAATCTTGTTTTAGAAGAAATTGCATGTCTTCGGGCTTAACTTAAACAATACTTTATGATTATTATTTAGATGATCTTCAAACTATCAAAACGTTTTCTACGCAGGCTTCAGAAAAGAAGTCCAGGTAATATTATTTTCACCAGTCTTTTAAATGTGACGGTACGCCATCCAGAAGATATTGTCAAAAACTTTACCTGGTGGTAAAGGCTGCTTTTCTCTATTTTCTGATAGGATGCAAGCATTCGCTCTTCAAAATCTGGAACAATTGGCTTCCATTCAAAACATCTAGGGTATCGTATATTCAAGGCAGACTGTAACTCTCCATTTTCGTAATTTCATTTCATTTCTTGTAATTAATCCAGTTGATCCATTCTATATTTTTACCAAGCACAATAGGTGAAGTCCTCGATCAGCACTGTTTACGTTTTTTCCAATAGATGCTCAGTCCTTTCTTTCTTTGCAAGGGCAAACATATAGAATGTTGTTTGATTGGTATATGGTCGCTTGTATTAAAACAGGAAGACCAACATTTCTGATTTTAATTTTTCCTGTATTTTCCAGGTTTTATAACAAATTTCACTGATTTTTTTCGGATGTATCTTATATCTTCAGACATAGGTTGCTTTTCTTTTCTTTATTTATTGCACAAAAACGTTCTTTACTGTATTGAAAAATTGTCCTATTCATTCAATTATAATTAATGTAAAATAAAATTTCATGCTCAGAAGACAAATCAAAACATTAATTTTATGACTTGGAATTTCAGATAAGATCCAACTATGCCAATATATTCAATTTTTTTTTGTGCATATATGTCAATTAACTCTAGCAGATGCATACTGATTTAGACTGACGTTTAGATTGATGCAAATCGATTATACCCCAGAACTGGTTGTCAGATTTACATGAAAGATTCAGCACAAAAACACATGCTTAAGAATGAAATGACTTTTTTTTTCAGTGGTTTATCCCTAGACACAAATCAGAACTGAACAATTATTCTATAAATAAAACGAAACAAAACAAAAATACTTACAAAAACAAAATAAAAACACTGTATCAAAATAAGAGAAATTATTTAATGAAGGCAAAACACCACTAACTTTTAAACCAGCAACCACAGTAAAAAAAAAATCACTTCAGCACTAGTATAATACTGTTAGAAAAATATAGTATAATATAATCTAGCACTAATATAATACCGCTCTCTTTCATTCAAAAACTGAAATTTCTTTAGTAACCATCTTATAAATATACACTATTACTAAAAATCAAATGCCATGAAAAACTGAAATTACTTTCGGTTGTTCACAATCTGAAATGCAGTTCAGAAGTTTCCTTTTCATATCTTCAATATTTGGCACACTCAATCTTGGCACTAGGTCATCTCCAAGAGCAATGGACATTACAAAATCTTCAGTATACTTCACTCCCTCGAGGCTCATCAGACCACCAGGGGGGCTAAAAGAATAGCAGCGCAAATTTGGATAAATAGGACGCAAAAGTACCGCAAGGAGAGCCGCAGCACCAGCTCCTAAACTGTGGCCTGTTATGGCAAGAGAATAACTCTGGTGGAGAGCGAATGCATCACTCAGTGCATGGCTTTCTTCAAGCTTATTTTTAATAAACAACGCAGCCCTTAACATTCCTCCGTGGCAAGACACTCCCTGAGAGCATCCATCCATGATGATTTTGACACATTCGGTTGACAAATCTGTTAGTGTGTCGGACAGAGAAAGTGTGCCTCGAATAGACACAACGACAGAACAAGTCTGGTGATCGATGGCGACAAAGAACGGTATTTCATATACTCTGTTGTGGAAAGACACAAAAATGAGATCTTCATCTGAGAGACCCGTGACTTGTTTCAGGACAGCTGTGTGACACTCGCAGCAGTTGTCATCAATTATGTAGCTGGTAGGTTTGCAACAACAAGCACAGCATCTACAATGAAAATGAAAAAATTAGATTATTTATTTTCAATGGCATTAACAATTAATGCATCACAGAATGCAAAGATACGTTACATGGAGCTCCAAAGTCCAAATAAAAGCAAGTAACATCTCTTCTTTATCATAAATAATAAATGTTTAAAGGCAATTTAAATTTTTTTAAATGTTCATATCTAGTTAAACACTGTCACTAGAACAAAATTTAGTGCCCATAGATTCCATTTTATGACAGAACATATCTCATCTGACTTCTAACATTTTCTTAGCATAATTTGTTTTCAGTCCCTCTTCTAAAAAATAATACATTTATATTAGCAATATACAAAACTCAAATAATAGTCATTAACTCTCTACAATTAAAAACAGGGATTTATTGAATTCTTCGACACACTCTGATTCTCCTCTTAACTTATACTTAATTCCCGAAAAAGTCAAATATCTCACAAACTATAATTCAAAGCACTTTATTCATACACACAAGTGGTGCTCTCATTAACAACATATCTCACTCTTCAATTCTTTTTTCCTACAGGTTTGAACCTTGAAGCTAATCAGAATTCACCCTCTTCTGTCATTGCGATTATTCTAATTAAATTTTTAAGCCTATCTAAAAATAATTCAAAGCTCCTCCGCAATTAATACTTTTAAGCCCGTCAATAACTAGAGCACTAATTAACATAGATTGTTACTTTTAACTTCAATCGATAAAGCTCCAAATTCCAATCAACACCATATAACCCTTTCTATTACAATAATAAATGCTTTAAGATCATTTTAAAATTTTTAAATAACTTTAAAACATTTATATCTTATTATATAAAGCAAACATAAAGAATTTATTTCTGCTTCTTCCAATCTTTAATCTCAACTGGAAAAAACAGCAGGTATTTTTCTAAACAAATTCAATCCCCCCTCCCTCTTTTGGCAATTCGAGAAAATCCTTCCAAACTTCTTACAAGAATTGCATTGCTTTAGTATTATGCAAAAATCTAATAGTATTAGCATCAAAAACTGGCATTTCACACATATCAATCCCAGTTGGACCTGGATGATGGCCGAACTTCATCATCCCGACATATCGTCCAACACATATCGATATTTTTTGATATATCGCGATATCATTATTTATTTATAGCTATTATAAATTATAAATAACATTTCTTAGCATACTGATTAACCAGAACGACTCTAAATAAAAGGAAGTTTCAATTTATATAATAAAAATATTCGTTTTCTTTTGAACACAAATAGTTAGAAAATAATTGTGTTGAAATCCCTTTTATAAAACCTTGTGCAGGGGAAAAAATGAAAATTTCAACAAAACTAAGAAAATTTGAAATATCTACTTCAATGCTACAAGACATTTGCAATAAATATAACCTTCCTAATTATTTGTTCAAAAACTATACATTTTGGAAGGCAGAATTGTCAGAATGCTGAAACCATGGAATCAATGAATTTAATAAAATAACAAAGCTGAAATAATTGCTAAATAACTAATAACTTTCACCATACAGCTAATAACTTTCTCGTAACAAACAAATCTTAAAATCAACAATAATACCTAAGACAACGAAATTTAGAATTCACAAGGATCATTAGCAACCATTTCCAAGCTAGAAGCTCTCCTTACTGGAAACACTTTCAAGATCTAGACTCCATATTTACAGATTTAGAAGGGAAATAAATGATAAAACAATTAAAAAAATAAAGATTTAATAAAGTTTTTCTTTTAAATATTTTAATATTGTGCTATTAAGAAATTTAGGCGATCAAAGAAAAAATTTTATTTATCAACCGTGAGATTAAGAAATTTTGAATTGACCAAGTTTTACAATAACAGGTTTCTTATTGAAAAACTTTCAAGAATGTATGTGAACTACTGCATTGTATAAATAGGAAAATGCTGACTGACCTTATATGCTTCCAAATTTGGCACATGCCAGTGAAAATATTTGTATACAGGAACACGGGCCATCCATAGCTTCCTTGCGCAAACTTCATGAAATGACAGGCAAGCTCTGGAGTCATCCAAAACTGGTTGGCAGGTGGAGTAAAAACACCTGGGCTTGAAATAATACTTCCTTGAACAGCTCCTATTAAAGGATTTTAGTTATTCATCTTTTTTAAAGAAGAGAAAAGTAAGGTTGAGAAATTTCAATAATATAAAATGTTAATGATATTTGAACTATTTAGAAGCTATATATAAAAAACATTTTCTTTAATAACAATGTATGTCAAAGGTATAAATGCCTGCAAGCAAAACAAACAGCAATTATATAAATAGAAAGATTTTCATCAATATTTTATACACATGCTACCAACGAATTAAATAAATGAATAATCAAATTGAATGAAACATAAAATGGTGTTTATATCTGCTAAGTTTTGCAGGTACCACTGAAAGCTCAAGCTATAAAGAGTCTTAAAATGACATATGATACAATAAGTTGGTGCGTTAACAATATGAGTGCTGAAATATGTGACAAATTTTGGTCAAATCTAAAAAGGAATCATAAAAATTTTAATATACAGCATTTAATATTAAATTGCTGCACACATATATTAAAAGTTACTTATTCTACATAAGAAAAGCAAAAATGAAAATACCTAAAGACAGCACAAATGATAGCTGGACCATGAAAAGGGTCAGCATCAGAATTCGGCAATCAACAAAGATTTGACAAATTCGTTAAGTTTCAAAAATTTGATATATCATAGTTTCTATCAGTACAAAAATAATTTTTATCATAAATAGAAAATGATGAATATATTTACGAAATAGAAATGATGCAATATTTTTAGAAATAAAAAGCTAAAAAACTACATATTTTTTAAACTGCAAAAGTAGCACTATAAAAAAACATATGCATTAAAAAGTGAAAAAGAAAATCATCTGTATATCAACACACATATTCTACTCATATACAATCTCAAATAATAAAAGTCTATCAATGTTACAATACATATGCTTCTTCTCAAATTGCTTCCTGAGCGATAACTCTGAATCCAATTGGTTAATATTGCCAGCTTTATACCAATAGTATAAATTTTCAAATCAAAAGTTCCAACACTATAGAAGATTCGATAAGCAGCGGAAAAAATTGATAAAAATCGATATATATCGAATAATAAGATTTTATAATAAAATTGATAAGTATAATAATTTAAAAAAATTCAATAATATATAAATAAATTCAATAAGTATTGAAAATTCGACATATCGAAAGTTTGATTAGCATCGAACGCTCGATCCAGACTGATGAGTGTAAAAATTGAGAGGATTATCAAATGATGGATGAGCCAGTACATAACTAAAAATAATCTTTATCATAAATAAAAAACAACATAATTTAATGAATAGTATATTATAAAACAGAAATGAAGCAATATTTTTAGAGATATAAAATTTGAAAATGCATTTTTTAGAAAAGAAAATATATTAAAAAGGAAAAAATCTTAAAATATAAGTTAGATCTGCTTTCAAAATTTCGAAAATAAAATTTACTAGATTTTGATGGGCATCGGAAGTGTAATCAGATGTAAAATCCCTTCATTAAATTGCAAATAAACATGCAGCTTTAATTTTTCAGATTTTAATTTCTTGAGAATATTTTCCTGGCATCATGCATTTATCATTGGTAATAAATCAATAAATTATTTTTCAAAAATATTTGTAAAGGATTCAAAACAATAAAAATAATATAATTTATATTTTCAACACTTAGGCCTTAAAATTTGTATAACATAGTAAATATTAAAATAAAAAATGAACTGAATTTAGTGTAAAAAGTGTAATGTATTTTGCTAATATGTTTCAAACTTATTTTATAACTATAATTACATAAATGAAATTTTAAAATTGAACTTTTTGATCAATAATAAATAATATAACCAGGAAAAAAAATCTTATTTATTCAAATAGTATACTTTAAACTAAACATGAAATCTGTTCAAATGTGAATTAAAAAGCTTGATACAATTTGGACAGAATTTTACAGTAAGAACTAACCACCAACTTATAGAATTTTGATTTCATTAGTGAGATATGAGTATTGATGCAGTTTGCAGATGTGAACTATTCTGTTGTACAACAAACATTACATAATATAATGTTTATTTTATCTGTTTGAATAAAAAAACATGTAAATGCTGACTGTAATTTATGGTTTTATTTCACATTTTCATTTCAAAGCCTGATTTAAAGCTGGTTCCTTAAAGGATTATTAAATCAAAATAGGCTTTAGAAGGGCAGTGCAACAGTACAATATACAATTGTAAAATCTCTACTAACAATTGTAAATGTAACAAAAATAAAAGTTTGAATAAATAAATATCCATTACACATTGAAAACGAAAATTAATTGCGTGCATCGACTCATTGGATCTTGATGAATTGTGGGCCTCGAATTATCGTTCTCATATCGATAAATCGATTTTTTTTTTCATAAACTTGTATTAAAAAATCGACATTTACAAAATATTGATTTTTTCGCCGCAATTCAAGTTGAACATGAAATATGACCTACAAATAAGTTTAATATAAATAAGTTTGTGAATATTTAAAAACTATTTGGGGTATAATTTTTTGGATCCCAGTATTTTAATATGTAAGCTTCGCTGCCATGTAAAAATGTTACTACGTTACAATTTACTTTTTCTGACATTTATATTTAAAAATTCATAAAAAAAATTAATTCGAGTTATTGATTCGTTTATTTCAGGATTTTATGATAATTTTCTTTAAGTGAGTGTAAAAAGTTTTTGAGGAACATATAACAATTTCCGAGATATCGACGAAAATTCACAAGACTCATTTAATATTGGAAATGTAATTTTCCAAAACCCTATAATTCTCAAAATTATCATTAGAATTCTATAAAATTTTATTTAGAGATTAATTTTATCACGACAAATCGACTCAACAATAACAATAAAAAAATGATAGCCATTATGGGAAAATTTCGAGATAGTAGAACTTATTTAATTAGTTTGTTGTTTGGAAAAAATCTGTCCCCCTGAGTCATTTTCATTGACAACAAATTTGTGAAAATGAGATAATAAACGAAAAAAGTTACAGAAGTGTTCTATTTTTTTGTTGACGACTGAATAACATGTACAAAAAATGGTAAATGCACTTATCCAAAATTTTGACTCCTTAGCCAAACTAAATCTCGAGGGAAAAAACCCACAATCGCTGGAAATGCTTCGAACAAGATAGAAATCAATGAGTTTTACTTTCATATGCAATAGGATACAGCAGTAGAAATATTATCACTCTAATAATAATTATATATAATTATTATTAGGTTGATGCTTTATTAATTGAGGTACAGAGACTTATGGTAAAGATTCCTTACAAGTCATCATTAGCAAAAACATTCTGTTTTCAATTTAAATCAGTTCAAGGAGAGTAAGTTACATTATTATATTTTCCCCCATAAACTTCATAATCTGGAGTGACTGAGAGAAAAAATAAATAATTCACAACTCTGTCAACTTTCTATTGATTTATTGAAAAATGCATATTTTAAATTTTAAAAAAAAATTGAACACTTGAATTTTTCTACAACAGTGTTAATCTGGTTATTTTAAGTTTAATAAAGATATCCTTTAAATGTTGCAAAATACAATAACTGCTTCCAATTTGAAAATAATTAATTGTGAAATTTTTAAGATGTAAACAGTTGTAGATTTAAAGAAGAAATACACATTAGAAGATTTATTCTATATTACATATATTTCAATAAAAAAAGTATGAAAATTAAAGCAATTAATATAGAAAAGACAATTTCAAGAACTAAAATAAAACTCATTATTTTTTTTTTATCTTACCAGTACTAGTTAAAGAATCGGGAGACTGCACTGAAAAATTTTCAGAATGTTGTGAGGTAGAAACTCTATTTCCACTTTCAGTAGCTTGCTTCTGCTGTAGAAGAATCAAGCCAGCAGCAATATCTGATGGCACCAAATCTACATCCTTTAAGGAGAGATAAATTTAATTTGTAATAATAAGAATAAATTTTAAAAGATTTTTTCAATAAAAATTCATAAAAAATTAAACATATGAAATGAGTAAAAACTATTGAGCTAAAAATTTGCATTAATACACTGACAATGATTTTTCTAATATAAGTTGCCCTCGAATTGTTAAATAATGATAAATACAGCAATAAAAATGCAAAAATCATGTTTTAAGCTATAATTTGAAACAAATAGCACTTACTTCAAACCAATAAGTGAATAACTTAGAAATATCTGAATAAGCATTCTTGCTCTGTTCATCTTGATTACAACAACAGCAAAATAGGCGTATTCTAGAAAAAAAATTAAAGATTTATAATGCACAGTAATAAGAAAAACACACAGAAGTGCCCCCCCCCCGAAAAAAACAATATTACATCAATACTATGTCAATATTTCCAGATTTTTGGCATAATATATTTACAGATGAGAATAAAACCCTTCCTAAGTAATCATTCAAAGGCAAATGGTTATTTATACACCCTTGTGAAAGTACAAATAAAAATAAGTACTTGATTCAAGAGGTCATTCAATTTTAGAAAAAATTCATGAATTGAGCATTTACTCTTGCATTTTACAATGTTCAATTGCAAAACAGCAGAAAAATAAAGAAATTGGTAAACTGAAAATGATAAGCAATCTTGAATAATAATATCTTTCAAAACTGCAGTCACATTATTATAACTAGAAACAGTAAATCTTAACTTGGATGACCATTTAACTTGGAGAAGGATTCAGATAAATTTTGTAACATTTATTTAACATAGAGGTTTCAGGAGTGAAATAGATGCAAGAGTCCTGCTTCTTTGCTAAGAGTTTTTGTGAGAATTTTCAATGATACAAAAGCTTATATGTTTCAATTTTTTTAATCATAACAAAGTATCTACTAAATTATTTCTACTAAAAATTTACTAATCATTAATTAATCAAGTTAATGCATCTCAAACTAAATGGATTTATTTTCTTGAGCTCATTGAATTCCAAAAATATATTTTAATCCACCATTATTAACTTCTTCCCTCACCTATTTAAAAAATGAAAAAAATCCTCATTTTTTTTATTCAATTTTTAAATTTTAGGAACTGGGAGGGGAAACCCCCCCCCAGAAAATACGGATTTTAAACAGAGTTTATAATTTTTTTCAGGTGTGAAAGCTTATAGTTTTTTTCATCAGTTTACTTTCCTGAATTATCTTGGGCAAATGAAATTATTTGTTCACTATATTCAAAGTCCATTTCTTTACAATTATTATCTGCATTGTTTTTGCTTTCATATGCAATCACCAATTTTTTACTTTTTTTCAACATAACTATCCTGACTTATTTAGTACTCGTCATACATATAATCATGCACGATACATTCTCTATCTTTCCATCCAGTAGCAAAGCTTTCCAAAGAAAAAAAAAAAAAAAAAACGACAATCAAAGAAGAATGTTTTCCTTCATTTTAAGACACAGACCAAGTAAACATATAATAAAACAACTTATACTGACAAATTCTGTTACGCCCGAATCTTCTCGGGATAGTAATCAATTGCTGTATATACAAGTCCGAGATAACGTGGGATAATCAGCAAAGAACTTAAATAATTATAATAATAATAATAATTTTATCATGCAATTGTGAGATCACATATGCAGAACATTTCAAAAGATTTATTGAAGCCATGCCAAAAAGTAATTTTTTTTACCATAACTAGAGGAGTAGTAACTCACTACTATCAAGATATCTCTAGATTAGTGGCACTTCATGTATGATCAATTACAAAAATAAATGCAAATTTAATACATATTTAATCAAATTATAATATAGGAGTGATTGTGCCTCATATCTTAAAAATCTGAAAAACTACCAACCTAAAATAATTCAGTTTACTAATGTGGTATACATATATTTACACTTAAAGAAAGTTTAAGTAGCAGAATGTCAAATAAAATTTTATTTTTGTATATTTATCTCTTCATAATTTGCACTTACCTTTTTATTAAATTCTCATAATTAAATTTTAAAAAGTTTATAGAAGTATTTTTTGGTATTTAACCTTCAAAATTTATAAATGTAAAAAAAGCACCTATCTAACAAAAAACACAATATGTCGGGTATTCAGGCAACTGGTCTAAATTCTTAATAATTTTTGATTGGCTTAGTTAAGAAGTTCCTCTATGTATAGCAATGTTTATATATTCTTGCATTTATGTAAATTTCTCTATTATATAAAATGTATACAAATCAATATTTAATTGGAAGTCTGGATATGTTTTCTGTTGGTTTATTTACATGCAGTCAGTTCAAATTGATTTTTATACATATTGAAACTAATATATAAAAATGAATGTTTGTTTGCTCAACTCCTATGCATTCCTGTACTATTCATGCAATTGTGATGAAACTTTGCTGAGTTATTTGGCAAGGATTCACAAAGGATTTTGATTTTAAAAAAAATCTAAATTGCTTACATTGATCAATTATATTATTTAATCACTGTTTAATAAATCAAGAATATCAATGTTTTAGTGACCCATGCTGTTTCTACTTTTTTACATCTTCACTCTAAAAATATATATATGTATAATTCTTTCCAATCAGAATTTATTTTATTTTTTTAAATGTTGTTTGCATTCTGATGCAACTGTAATTAATGGGTTCCAGTTGATTTTAAGATATTCTTACAATCAATGAAATAAGTCCAGTCCTATTTTCAGCCCATGTCATTCATGCTATCTATTAGTTTAAAGCAATTAAATGAGCTATAAAAATTGTTAAAAAGCATATAATTTGTACATAGAATGTAAGCTATTCTTTCTGTCAAAATAATCATACCTTCAACTCGTGTATCAATTGATAAGTCTTCTAAGGGAGCATGAAACAAAAAGACTGATGTGCTTCTCAAACAAGTGAACAATGAAGTAGATTGTTTACAAGTAGCTCAGTCGTGAACATCAGAAACAGGAGAGAAACGGACATAAGAGAACTTGTCCATTTTGAAGAAAAATGTATGTTAACATGAATGCATTCTATACAATATAAATTACAACTACAGTTAGCATTCAAGTGCAGACATTGGCAAAATGGATAAGGAAGGTGAGTATTATGGAGAACAAAACTTCAGTAATGAAATATCAGAAATATGCTGTGCAAAAGGCAAAGTTAAATTTCTGATTTTGCATCCACCACCTGAACCTCTATTATTCTAACATTTCTACAAAACATTTATAAATACAATTTGGCATTTCAAATGGTATCCTTTGGAGCTGATAAAGTATTTCAAGATCAATAAGTGCCAAATTTTGAAATACAAGGGCAAAATTATCATTGTGTAGGATCGTGTTTACCAGCTCCTGCTGCCAAAAATAAAGTTTTACTAATCTATTTATGAGCGACAATGACGAGAGCGTTGATCAATGATGGAGTGAGATTCCAGGGTCCAAATACTAAATTAAAACTATTTGAAAACTTTTTTACACTAACATAATGTTTGCCCTTGCATTATACAATTTAATACAATACTGATAAAACTGTTTAAAACATCAACTGATAATTTACTGGTGAATAATCATATAATCCATTTAAGAGCTGACAAAACATTAGTTGGATAGCATGCCAGATGCTACAATACACTTATCATCGAAGAAATAATGATTGTTACAGTTGGGGAAGAACATGATATGCAAGACGTAACTCTTCAGAGATGGTATAACACAGTTATATGTGTTGCAGAAAAACATCAATATTATAAGATGTTGCAGTATCTCATAGTTCTTTTGGAAAGATGGATATCACTTCACTATTATGCAAACTAATCAAGTACAGGTAGTTCTAAATAATGCATCTTAAAAAAATATTAGCCATCATACATTCATAAAGCATATTTGCATTTATCTAAACATTTCTTTCATTTTATTTCTTCTTACAAGTGGAAACAACTCAATTAAAAAGTATCAGCAATTAATTATTATTTAAACTGCATGATACCTCAAAATGGAACAAATTATATCCTGTAATACTGTCTACTATTTGCCAATAAGTGGCAGATATGTATGCAAACATCTCCTTTCCATTTGATTAAATAAAAAAAAATCATTGCACTCAGAGGAATGCATTCATCTACAAAATGCAATCGTCAACAATAGAAACATCAGTGACATAGGAAAAATAATTATATTTCTAATAATGCTAAGTGGTAGTCTGCAATATATACAAGAGTATGCACAAAATGCCATGACATATGTGCTTCCATATGGCATTCTATATGAAAGAGTATATTCCTTGCTGGATTATATGTGAATGTAATCTAGCATGGGATAAGATAAAATATCAAATGAGATACTACATAATCAAATTCCATCCAATTACACAAATATTCGTGTAAAAACTAACAAAATTGACAGATTTGGTTGTGAAACCTCACATTTAAAGTGAAACTCTATGCTGGATGTATTCCATTGTATGGTAAAAGTGAAATCTTTTACATGCAAACTTTCTCATATGGTACAAAACGAAAATACGCTTAATTAAAGTTGATGATGTGATTTGTGCAGAAATAACAGATCCTGAAGAAGATTGACTGTTGTTTGATATTGTCATCAAAAATATGGTTTATATACAGCTTACTGGTCAATATACTGATTATTTTTGCTAATCCTTATATTGATGAAAAATCATGTAAAAATTAGTTTTTAACAGTAACTTCAGCTCATCCTTGCTTTTCGGCATGCATTTAATTGTTTATAGAGTATTTGCTAATTATATTTTAACATCATTTAGTGAATCATCATTAGTGAATTATTTATATATTTTTACTTCAAGTAATTTTTAGGCAAAACATTAAAACTTTTTTTTTTTTTTTTTTTTTTAGAATTAGCTGGAAAATGTGTATTTAACTCACTGTGTACTTTCAAGAGTGAATATATTGAATGATTTAAGATTTCCAAAAATAAATGTGACAAAAAATATTATGATACTTTACAGTTGTCTTGCTAAAACATCCAAAACTAAATTAATGCCAATAAAATTATATTTTTATTTTCTCATATATGAAATTTTTAGAGAGAAAGAATTATAATCAACAAAAATTCAAGTTTGACTTTTTGCCCTACTTTCACAATTTAAGCTTCTGAAAAAATATTTTTTAGATTATATATGAATATAATTCCAAAATGCTCTGAACTAGAATTTTTTTAACACTGAATTTCCAGATTTCTATCAAATTTTGTACAAAATCCAAGATTTTTTTATGTTAGTTTGTTCCAGTACAATTGAACACAATAACTTTTAAAAAAAAGATCTATATTGGTACAATATAGCACACAATTTAGCACCTAAAATATAAATCATATCAAATTTTAGAGTAAATCTATCAATTAGTTGATCAACTGTCTGTCTGTATATTCCCATGTATGTAAACACTTTAATAAAGGGGGAAAAAAAAAACCAACAACTTGTATACACAAAATTCGGAAAATATCTTGTTTCTAAAATGGTAGTTCAGTCACAAATTTTGGATTTAATTGGTGGATTACAAAGTTCAAAAATGCATATTCATGGTCTATTATTATTATTATTACACTGCAAAGCACAGATGCCCATGTGTGGGAAAATGAGAAGTTTTCACAGCTTTGCCCATGATCCCAAATTTTTAGACCAGAGGGAGGAATGATAACACTAGAAAGTGTAGTGATTGGATTTTGAAGCGTTAGGAAATAAACGTTCATAGATGGCGCTAGACCACTAGCGCGAGTGTAATTAAAAGAGTGATGTCATTCGAGTGTTTGCTCTTGGAGGAGAAGGAGTTACTGAGCAGAGTAACTCGAACGAATCTGAAATAAATCTGTTAAGTTTTCTATTTGCCTATTTATTGAAAGCACTCACGAACCAGCCACGACATTTGGCGCAGTCGACAGGATTGAGAATCGAGTGCTATTTTTGACGAACTTGAAATCGAACTTTATTCGATAAAAGTGTGTGCTTTCGGTATCGATATGGCCTTCCTAGGCAGTGCGAAAAAAGGAAGATTTGAAGTTGTTGGCGGAAGAGCTGGGTGAAACTGTTTCATTAGAGATGGAAATTGTGGACCTAAAAAAATTAATTACTGGAAGTGAAAATTACGAGGAAGAGTGTGAAGAAACAAATGATAGTTATCATAGAGGATAGAAAAGAGAGAGATCAAAAACGAAAGTAAGAAGAACGAGAATTTGAAGAAAGAAAAATTAAAGAAGAGTGGGAATTGCAGGAGAAAAAGGCACAAGAAGAATGAGAATACGAACTTGAGAAACTGAAGCTGCAATATTCCAGTGTACCCGTGGATGTCGAATTACCAACTCCCAAGATAGAACTCATGCACGTGATGCAAAAATTCGATGAAAAGAACAATGATATCAGTTTATATTTGCTGTTGTTCGAGAGACAAGCCGAGTGGGCTCAAATAAAACGAGATTACGTGTCGCATCTATTAGGATTAGTGCCAACGGATATAACCCAACTCATCGCTCGAGAGCCAATCGAGAAAGTTAAGGACTACGACCACATCAAGAGTTTATTAGTGAAACGATTTAAACTCAGTCCGGAAAAATTCAGGCAAACGTTTATGACTCATTTTAAAAGACCGGAGACTACCTGGTGCGATTTTACTTACGAACTTAAAAATTATTTTGAGCAATGGATTCAAGGATTGGAAATAACTACTTTTGAAAGTTTGTCGTGTTTAATCATAACAGAACAGATAAAGCGAAAAGTACCTACGGATATTAAAGAACATTTTATTGATGTTTGGTCACAAATCCAAACGAAACTGCAAGCAAATTAGATGATTATGAAAATGTGCGATCAAACAATATGAGGAAAAAGAAAGAACTATATCAAGAGAATAACTTTTCTAAACATCAAACCTACGACGAAAGAGAAGAGAGACATTTTTCGGAACGGAAATATGTACCCCCACATCAACGAGAATTCAGAAACAAAAACTTTCATAAAAACGAAACTACAAATTCAAGAAAAGTAACAAGACTGTTACGTTTGTGGATTGTCGCATTTTGCTAGAGACTGCCCAAATAGACATAAAAAATCGCAGTTGAGAGAATCTGCGGCAGAAAAGAAACGGGAAGACATTTTAACCGCGGAAATTCAGTCGGAATTAATTAATGGTGAAAAAAGCTTAAATATCAACCCTTTACAATACGTTGATATTTGTGTGGATAATAGAGAACTGAAAACCCTAGTTGACTCAGGTGCTATGATACCAGTTTTAAATTCTAAATATGTGTCAAGTGAACAAAAAGAAAAGATCATTTTAAAAAGTGCATTTGGAGAAAGGATTAACGCTATTCTTTCGAGTTTTCAAATATCATCAGGATTTTCCAAGCCTATTGAGATAGTTGCAGCTATCACGGATAGAATTCAAGAGCAATTCATCCTCCCCCCCCCCCCCCCCCCTCTGTATTAAACTTATTGGGAGAAAGCATAAACCACAGCCGCAGCCAAAACACGTCTGGATTAGAGCGAGGCCGTGCGCGAAAAAGACAAGAGCGCTACCTAGAGGAGGCCATTAACATGAGAAATTTAGCTGCTGTGACGTCACAGCGTAAAGCCTTCATTTGAGTGCTTGCGATTGGAATGCGCGCGTGATTTAAAAAAATACATATCGAAATTCCGGTGTATTCTTGGATTAACTCATTCTAAAGTAAGTTTTTTAAATTTATGTTAGTTCCATACAAAAATACAATATAGTTATATTTTAGAGTTAACTTTGATTGCAATATTTTTAGATATAAAGTTGTTTTTGTATTTACTAACGTGGTGACAAGTCTAATTTGATGCTTTAATTGTTCATTATATTATCTCTACATTATCGTTTATTTCATTGTGTAATTTAAGCATTCCTTAGCTTCTTCTAAAGCTTAAAAATTTCAATAGCTTCTTTTAAATGTAAGCATTTCATAATGGTTAGAAATTAGTGTTATTCTCGGAGATCGGCTAAGCCTAAAGTACGGAAAAAATCAACTCGCTTGTGCGGGCCGAGCAAAACGAAATTGTTCGGCTGAAAATTAACGGACTTTTTCTCTTTATGTAAAATATACATAATTTTTTTTAAATTCAATTGTGAACTAAACAAAATTTTTGTACATTTTTTGTAGGACCTGTGCCCCATTATTAAGAAAGTCTGGTTTACTTATGGGTAAAGGTAGAAAATGTTGCGTCCCGGGCTGTAATTCTAATTACAACAATACAGACAATTATGTCTCATCATTTACTTTTCCTAAGGATGAGGTGAGGAAAAGTCAGTGGGTTAAAAGCATTAATAGGGCAGATTTTATTCCTAGTTCAACTGCTGTAGTTTGCATAAAGCATTTTAGCTCAAAATTCATTATTAAAGAAGATCGTGTAATTAGAGATGATGGTAGTGAACTTGTTGTACAAAGACAGATTCCAAAATTATCCCATGATGCATATCCATCAATATTTCCTAACCAACCTTCTTACCTTTCTCACGAGCCGTCTACTAGTAGAAAATCTCCATCTGAACGGATAAATGCCTTGAAATTAAGAGATGAACAAAAGTTTGCTGAATGGTGTGCAAATGACACTATTAATTCTTTTGAAAATTTTCAGGAAATGTATGCTAAAAAACTTAGTGATGGCTGGCTAAACATAAACAGATAATTTCGTCTTGTGTTACAGATTAGACACTAACCAGTGTCCTCGTATTGTTATTTCCTTGAAAATATATACGGATTTAACTGTCGAAATTTGGCATGATTCTGTGTTATTGAAGAAAAATTCTTCCCTTTTTATTTTGGGAGAACATAATAAATGTGATCGATGGACAAAATTTGATAGCTTGTTGAGTTGGTTAGCTGCATTTAAACTAAACGATGTCAAACTAAATGAGAAAATAGAAAATGCTATGCATTTAATAAAAGATGCATGTTCTCAGCAAGAGGATAGTGATAAGATTTTATTTTTCAGTGTAATAATAGAGCAATTGAAATTAACATTATCATCTAAGCACATTTATTCCACACAGTTTCTTCTTCTTGTAGCAAAATTTTATTTTTGCTATCCTGCAGCTTATAGTTTCATACGTAGTTCAAAAATTTTAATTTTACCTCATCCTGTCTACTTAAAAAAATTATCCAATGCATTGAAGGGCCCAAGTAGTGTTTCTAACAATAGTCACATAGTATACCTTCAAAAAAAGAATGAGATGCTATCTCTCCATGAAAAACTTGTCTGTCTTCTTTTAGATGAAATTTATGTAAATGCCGGTTTACATTATAAAGGAGGAAAACTTCTAGGGAAAGCAGAAAATGCCAATGAACAAGCTAACACTGTCCAAGCATTTATGATAACTTCTTTATTTTCAAATTATAAAGAACTAGTTGCCTTAGTTCCCATGAAAAATCAAACAGCTGATGATCTTTATTGCCAAACCCTAAATGTTCTAAAACTCTTAAATGACTGTAAATACAATGTTTTATGTTTAATTTCTGACAATAATAGAGTTAATAGAAATATGTTCACTCAGATGTGCCAAGGAAACCTTGTAAGCTGCATATCAAATCCTGTACAGCCTGATAATAAGTTGTTCTTTTTATTTGACACAGTTCATCTTATTAAATCTGTTAGAAATAATTGGTTTAATGAAAAAGCCCTTGGGCAAGTTTTATGTTTTCCTTCACCTGAAAATCCATCTAAAATCTCTTTAGCTAAGCTTCAAGATCTGAAAAATATTTATGAAAGAGAAAAATCGAATTTGATTAAGAATGCACCGAAGCTATCCCAAAAAGTCTTGTATCCCACTTCATTTGAAAAACAAAATGTGTTACTGGCCTTAAATATATTTCATGAAAGCAATAGTGCTGCATTAGCACACACAGATGAAGATACCATGGGAACTAAGGAATTCATTGATCAGTTTTTAAAATGGTGGAATATAGTTAATGTTAAAAATTCTGAAAAAGGTAAGAGGTTGAAAAATCCATTTTGTGACCCAATTAAGAAAACAGATCAAATGAGTATGGTATTCCTAAACAAATTTCATGATTGGCTTGTTTCCTGGAACAAAAAATGTGCATTACCATTAAAAGAAAGAAAAGAAGTAGGGCTACCAGGTAAAGGTGGTAAATTGTCTAAGGAGACACAATTTGCTCTTCAGTTTACCACAAAATCTTTGATAGATATTGTTAATCATATTTTCAAAGAGCATACCCCAGAATATATACTATTAGGTAAATTCCAAACAGATAGTCTGGAGGCAAGATTTGGGCAGTATAGACAAATGTCTGGGGGAAATTATAATGTTTCATGTCTTCAAATATTTGAATCAGAAAAGAAACTAAAAATTGTAGATTGGATAAATTTTCATTCAGAAAAAAAAGGGGAATTTCATATAAAATCTTTGGAAATTTTTGAGACCACTCCAGAAACTTCAGTAAATTTTGAAATTGATGTTGAATTCTATGAAGTTTTCGACACAACCACTGATGTAGAAATTTCACCAGAGGAAATGCCTGCATTAATTTATGTTTCAGGGTATGTTGCCAAACATGCTAGTCAGAAATTGAATTGTGAACTTTGCATATCAAAATTCATTACAAAAAAAGATTTGGAATATGAAATCCCCTCTGCTTTAAAATATGTTTCGCTTCTAGATCGAGGAGGCTTAAAATGGCCTACTGAATATGCTTTAGAAATTTTTGTGGAAAGTTTCCAAATTTTCAATAAATTAATTCGTAAAGAATTTGAAGAGAAATTTTTAAAAGTCAGTAATCATAAGCAGCTATTGGAACATTTGATTTTTGAAAAAATGGAATTGTTAAGTTCCATTCCTGAAATTTCATGTAAATGTAACAGTAATTTTGTTCTAATTGTAAAACATTATATTTCTATCTCAGCTAATATATTTTTAAACAACTGCACTAAACTTAAGAATGACCAGCTTAGAGCTAAAAATTTGAAAAGAAAACTGTCAACTTTTTCGTAGTAGGATAAACTTTAGGATATTAATCCTTTAGCAAATGAAGGAAATAGACCTACCGGGGAACCCACCTTCGCTTAATATTTCTGAAAAGGGGTAGTGCATCTAGAAACAGTACCTCCAGGGTGATGTGGAAAGCTGTTTCTAACAATTTAATTAGAAATTTATGTAAATAAAATTAAATAATTTATCGTTTTTGTATATTTTTTCTCAAAACACTGGATTATCCATCATCAGAATTTCCTGCTTTGAACTAATCTTTTTAAAACTGATTTTTTAATGAAATATCAGTTTTTTGCATATGCTATTTTATGAATATGAAAGAAAAATGTTATTTGGTTTCTGGTACTTTTTCTCTAAACAATGGGTAATCTACTATCAAAATTCATTTCTTGCAATTGAAATTTGTGTCAAAGCCTTTTTAAAAGTTTTTTTATTTTACTTGTACTATTTTTTCAAATATTTATTTTAATTGATCGTCGATGTTAAAAATTCATTCAGTAATAAGTAACTGCCAAAAACTTTGTTTTTCTGTTGTGTTTCTGTAAATGCGATTTGATTTGAAAGGGAACTTATGGATTTAAAGATATAAATCCCCAATTCATTTCAAAGGTCTTCTTAATCTGCAAGAAAATAAATGTTTAATTAAAGAAGTTTTATGAATTCTTAGTTTTTATCGGCTATTCAGTCCGAGGTTAGTTTGGATCCGTAAAAAAAGAAAGACGAAATAGTTAGTTTCTGCATAGGAATAGAGTTTCCTACATCACCAACAGAGCTAAGCAGAGGCTTTCGACTGTGACGTCACGAATTCAACCTTTCGGCCTCCTGCATAGCTACTTCTGCTTATCTTTTTCGCGCACGGCCTCGATTAGAGGCGCCGATGGAAGAGAGCTTTGATGAACTTATGATTTGTTGTGGAGTTAGTCAGAGCGAAGAACAACCGAGCGGAAATGAAAGCGATTCTTTGGATAAGAAAAACAAAATTAATGCGTTGAAAGAAGAACAAAGAAAATGTGATACTATGCTGTCAGTAAGAAAAAATTTATCCCTTGGAAAAGGAAACTTTTTTATGAATGATGAATTAATATTCCACTGGGATAAAATAGGCGAAAAAGTGAATCAGTTGGTTTTGCCCAAAAATAAAAGACAGCAAGTTATTAAATTAGCACATGAATCAATTTTCGGATGCCATATGGGATTAAAAAAGACTAGTGAAAGAATTAAATACAGTTTTTATTGGCCAAATATGACAGATATCAAAAACTTTTGTAAATCCTGTAAAGAATGCCAGTTGAGGAGTCCGGAAAAAATGATTGATATAATTCCTATTACTCCTGTTCTCCGTCCGGAATTGCCATTTGAGATAGTAAATATAGATCTAATAGGACCCATTGAACCCCCTTCTGCTCGTCGGCATAAGTATGTATTATGTCTAATGGACCAGCATTCTTGATGGCCTGAGGCTATCCCTCTTCGTTCGTTAACGGCTAAAGCTACGTGTGATGCTTTATTGGAGATATTCATGCGGACTGGAATACCCAATGTTATTGCAAGTGATAATGGAACGAACTTTATTTCTAAGTTAACCCAGGAATTCATGAAAAGATTAGGTTGTGCTCCCAGATTTACGACGCTTAACCATCCAGCTGGGAATGGCCTTATAGAAAGATATAATAGGGTGTTCAAAAATTCACTCCATCACATTATCAGAACTGATCCGAGTAATTGGGATAAATACATTCCATATATGCTTTTTGCATACAGGGAAGTTCCTAACTGTACGACGGGTGTTTCGCCATTCAAGTTGATGTATGGACGTGAAGCACGAGGACCTCTGTGTTCTAAAATCGAGCTGGTGTGGTGATATTGCCATTCCGTTAAACATGGAGAAATCAGTTGTGGATTATTTACAGGAGCAAAAAATAAACTTAGAAAGAGCTGCAGAGGAAGCATCTCTCATCGCTTCTGGTAAACAGCAGGCATATGCAGAATATTTTAAACGCCGAACAGCTTCTAAGGAATTTAAGCCAGGTGACCAAGTTTATTTATTAATACCTGATTCATCGAACAAACTGTATGCCCGTTGGACTGGTCCTGGAGAAATTATCGAGCATTGTCATGCAAATAAAATGCGGAAATACTACCCAAGAATTAATGCTGTAGGTATGATCTTTGAAGATGATGCAGACTTTGGAGAAGTTTATTCAACCCCAGTTATAAAAATGTATGTTACTGGAAAGAGATATTTAATCAAGTGGATTTGCGACATCTTTCTGAGGAAGTGAAATGTCAAATCTTGAACTTATTGCGAAATCATCATTCAATATTTACCGGACAAGTTAAGAGTTGCAAAGGTTGGTCATCACAAGATAAAATTAGAGGACGATAAAGAAAGGAAAAAACCTTACGTGTACAGGATTCCTGAAGCTTTGAAACCTCAAATAGACTCCCAAATCGAAGAACTACTAAAACTAGATCTAATTGAAGAGAGCTCAGCTGACATTGCTTATCCTATAGTCTGTGTAAACAAGAAGGATGGATCTATCAGGATGTGCGTGGATTATCGAGCTTTGAATGCAGCAACTAAAACCGACGATTTCCCCATGGAAGACGCAACGGAATTAATATATTCCATAGGACAGGCAAATGTGATTAGTGTGTTAGATCTTTTGAAAGGGTACTATTCGCTTCCCATGGAAGAAGATTCGCGGGATTTTACATCTTTTAAGACCCATAGAGCACAATATCGTTTTAAGGTAATGCCTTTTGGGCTGAAAAATGCAGCTGCAACTTTTCAAAGGGAAATGAACAAAGCATTGTCGCCATACAGAGAATTTTGCCGTGCTTATATTGATGACATTGCTATATTCTCCAATGATATTCCCTCTCACTTGAAACATCTTCATTTGGTGCTGGATAGATTGGAAGAGCTGCAATTCACTGTTAATCTTTCAAAGTGTGCTTTCACGAAATCTGAAATTTCATACCTGGGACATATAATTGGCTCAGGAAAGCATCAAGCTGATCCAGCTAAGTTAGAAACGATCTCTCGTTTGCCCGTACCTGAAACCAAGAAACAACTACGTAGTGCTCTTGGCCTGTTCAACTATTATCGTGATTATATTGCGAATTTCGCCGAGATTGCCTTTCCATTAACGGAACTAACAAAGAAAAGGAGCCCTGATGTATTACCGTGGTGTGAAATGCATAGTGTTGCTTTTGAAAAATCTCTACACACTTCGAATATGAGCAAACCTTTTGTGATTCATTGTGATGCCTCGTCAATCGGGATTGGCTCGTGTTTATCACAGACTGTTGATGGAAAAATGTGCCCTATCGCTTATGCAAGTCAAAAATTAAACAAAAGCCAACAATCTTGGTCGACAATCGAACGGGAAGCATTTGCTATAGTTTGGAGCTTGAAAAAGTTTGAAACCCTTGTGTTTGGATCCGAGATCCACATTTTTACCGATCATAACCCCCTTCCTTATCTGACCAAGTGCGCTCCTCAGTCATCTCGACTACAAAGGTGGGTATTTGCCTTGCAGAGATTCAACATAACATTAAAACATTGCCCTGGTTCTAAAATGCCGCATGCTGATGCGCTGTCACGTTTATTACCAAAATAGACTGAAAAACATTTTTTTAGTACTAATATCCTTTTTCTGTTTTATATATCAATATGGGATTAGTGACTATAAAATAATAATAATTTATGCTTGATATTATGTATATTTGTTTTAATGTTTTTTTTATTATCATTTTCTTAATATGTTGAATAATTGGTATTTGCAAGTTTAAGAGTATAATGTGCAAAACTGTTTGAAATAAGATTAGTTACAGGAATATAACTTTTTCTAGTGTTTGTTATAAATTTTCATTCAGCAGTTTTGGTTATATTTGAAATATTATTTGAGTAATATTAATCAAGTGAAATCCTTTCTTAATTATGTGATTCTTAATAATGTTTACTAAGTGATTATATTCATTATAAATTTGTGTTTATTAGTTGATAAGTGATTATATAGTTATTGAGTATATATTAATGTATATTAACAGATAAGTGAGTTTCTTATTATCAAGATGGTATTTATATTCAATTGTGCATTTCTTATTTTACCTCATTGCTTTCTTAAATGTTTATTAGTTATTCATTCGAGTTAACTTTGCATTTGTGTTTATTTTTATTTTGATAATTTGATGTTATTAGATACGTTTTAAGATCCAATTCATAATTTTAATTCAGAGGTATGTTTATGTTTTCATATAAACATTACTCTTACGTTGGGGGTGTAGTGATTGGATTTTGAAGCGTTAAGAAATAAATGTTCATAGATGGCGCTAGACCACTAGCGCGAGTGTAATTAAAAGAGTGATGTCATTCGAGTGTTTGCTCTTGGAGGAGAAGGAGTTACTGAGCAGACGAACTCGAACGAATCTGAAATAAATCTGTTAAGTTTTCTATTTGCCTATTTATTGAAAGCACTCACGAACTAGCCACGACAGAAAGTATGCAAGAAAGTTCCAAGAAACTACTTCTGCTAATGCCTCATGCATTTGCAGATGATATTAAGCCATTTCTTCAAATGTATCAGAAAATATCGGAGGATCTCTCTTTGCCTTTTTATGCATCTGATATACGTAAGTTAGTAAAGCTTCAATTATATTTTTTCTTTAAGTTTTAAAAGAAAATTTCTCAACTGAAATAATTTATTTTCAGTAAATTGCTAATGCCAGCTTAATTTTTCTAATAACACCTTATATTTTGCAATTGATAAAGTGAATGCAGGTATAAGTGGGAACAGATTGTTGCTAGTCTTGCATTCAACAAATGAAATATCCAATAAAGTTGTATGTGGTAGTCAATGGTATAGACAGTTCTATGTGTCCAGTGGCACAGAGAAAAATGTTCCTCATGAGTTTGCTGTTAGCTCAAATTCACTCTCAAAATAAAATTGCCTTAGTTTTTGCGCATCCAGCTACAGCTTTGGATGGTGAACATTGAGCATTTGACGCTCAAATTGTTACAAAAATATAATTTCCAGAAATTAAAATTTATAATATTTCCAAAGGTACTGGCACAATTAAAGTGCTTCAAACTGATGGAATGTACCTTGTCACATAAGAAATTGCTGGGTCGAACTCTTCAAGATTTACAAGCTAATGCAAATTCCTTCAGTGGAGGTCTCATTTTATTAATCAAGTGACACCCAACAATCTCTATCAATCACATACAAATTGACTGATGGCATTATGAATACAGACAAGATTTTAAATAATTCAATTGAGTTTTTAAATTTGTTGGATTTTTCTGGCGTGTCATTGCACAAATTGCCTCTCAAAATCAATGCATGAATAATTGTTAATCAATTCAACTTAAATTAATTAATCAATTCGACATGAATTAATTAAGTATTACATAAAAATTTGAAGTATGAATATTAACAAACACTGGAATTTCAGAAATTGCTAATAGAAAGAATGGCTTATGGGATGCAAAGAATTTGCTCAAAGAACCTGCTCAATTATTCATCTTTCCCTCCTAAAACCACAGCCAAACATCTCCAAAGGAATTTTCTATACACAAAATTCCATACACATTTTACTTAATAAGACAAAATATTTCAATTTGCCCAGCATTAAGGCCATCATTATTCAAGAGGCATTGCATAAAGACATAATAATTAATCTCCAAATTATATATGCCATAAAACAAAATTTGAAAAGAAAATGAGATACTTCGAAATACAGAATAAATCTGGAGTACAATAATATAACATTACAAAAATGTTTATTAAATGTTTCAGGTACTTACTGCCATTCCCAAATTTTTTTAGCCTTTTCAGGATTCCTATTTAAATTAATATAGAGAGCCTGTGGTTCACCTCTTTCTACATCAGCAACTCTATGTCCGCTTCCATTATTTCTATAGGAGCCAACTGGATCGAAGACTAATATTATTCCAAAAATCATGATTCCAAGAACAACCCAACTACAAATTGCTATAACCTAAAATAAACAAAACAATAAAGTTAGTGCAATCTGATATAATAATGCTATAATTTCTTCCACAAGCATCACTTATAGAAACCATCAAATAGCTGTAAGAGTGGTCACTGCTTAGTTAAATTGTGCAAAGCCACAGTTAAATGATATTGAATTTAATGAAGCCATTTGTTCAAATATGGATAATTTAATTTAAATTTTAGTTTGTTTAAATAAATCATGATGTCCTACAGAAACATTTTGTTAAGTGAAACTTAAACAAAAATAATCTATAGGAATTTTTTTTAAATTCCTTTGCATTTAATATTATTTAGACGATATAATTAAATCATAATTCAGTTTAATACTATCATTAAAAAGCTAATTATATTTAAAACCTTACAGACTGCTATTTCAGACTGTTACTGTAAAGAAAAGAACTTTCCTAAAGAGTGGCAAATCTCATTAACTAGACTAAATGAAAAAAAAATCCCCAATATTCTTATAATGCATTTAAGCAGTTACAAAACATGCAGTAGTTGATCCAATGTCTAAAAAGGCATATTTGTTCCGAAGGAAAATTATTGAAACCAAACTTTTATTCATAATTTTTTATTTTCAGAAGAAAAAATATTTTATGGTTGCACTAGGAAATGTGTTAAAAGCAAACAAACAACTGAATACATATTAGAAATATAATTCAAAACAAATATAATAATATATTTATCTACAGGATTAAGTCATTAGTTGAACACAGGTAAAAATCATGAAGAAGAGAAACACAGAAAGAAAAAAGATGTATGATGAAACTTGATTTCGAATTAAGTTAAATTCTAAAAAGACCAGCAGAGTTAGGATGATTATATTAAAACTAGCTGAGGAGGCTAGTTGGAGCAGAAAAATGGTAATGGAACAGATAATATTGAGAATTAATATAATTTCTATATTATATATTTCTATTATATATATTGTATATTATTTAAATGATGTTGCATTAAAAATAACAAATTCAGAAAACAACAATTTAAAGACTTTAAAAAAGGCATTCTTATTACAACAATTAAATAATAAATTAATTTTCTAATATCCTCTTTAGAAATCAGAATTTAAAGAGTTTTTAATTAATTTTTGTATAGAAAATGCTTCATAGTTTTATTATCAAAAAGTTAAACATAAATATTCAAGCACTAAATTTACCTGGACTAAAGTGATCACTTCTTTTGGTTCACAAACATGATCTGCAGGTGTAAAAGCCCATTTAGTACCTATTCCATTCCATACTATTTCCATTATCATAACCAGTAAACGAAGATATAAAATTTTGCATAGATGCCTCCTTGGTCTAGTCTAAAAGAAAAAATAGTTAACATCATTTCAAATATACAGAATGTAATGTAATAAAATGTAGGAAATATAATTTTTAATCCAAAGATCCTTGATATAGAGTCACAATAAATGAATTAAAAGAGACTAAAGAATTTTTGATCTTGACAGCAGAATTAGTTACACATGCTTGTTTTAATTCATTAACTCTTACACTTGTAAAGATTAAAGAATAATAAAAGACTAATATCCAATGATTATTAGCCAATAAACATTTCAAATTTATAAAATTGGATGAACACTTTTACAAAATATTCTCATGATTGGATAACAATTCACAGAACAAATGCATGTAGAAAAAACTATAAATAAGGTACAGTTCAAAGCATTTTGTTTGTTGATGCTACTGCAGGAAATGTGAGTAAAGGAAAAAGGACACACAAAAGAAAATGCGAAAGAAAGTATTATTGAAATAAAATTAAAAGTTAGAAGCATAAATAACTGCAAAAAATTATAATAAATATAAACATATGAACAGAAAATATGTGTTACACATATGGACTGCAAATCACATAAATGTTCGTTAATTTATTTTACAAATTTTTAATTCCCATTATGCAATATTTTTTAAAAAAGAAGTTAAACTGTTGATTCACCATATATTTTGCTGCTTGAGATTTGAATAAAAATTTGAAAGCAAGTATAATTAAAGAAATAATTGTTATATACAATGGTTCAAACAATTAAGAATGTACTTACTTTTCTTGATAAATCCAATTTTTATCATAAATAACACTTTACCAAAGAGTTCAAATATGTTTTTATTTTTACACAAACATTTAAAAAATAAGAAGAAAACATCAAAGTTTCATTTAAAAAATAAGAAGTAATCAATAAAAAAATTACTAAAATGAAAAGTTTTAAAAAGATTTTAAATTAAAAAATGCAGATTTCAATATGAAAAAAAAAAATTGAGAATACAACAATGAAAATTTTGAAATATCTGACAAACAAAAAGTGTCAATAATTAGATGCATGTCCTCTGAAGTTATGGACCAATATTCTTATTCAACAAACTGTTATTCGACCAACTTTTTGATGTTATCTGAAGATATTTTAACCATTCTTACAACATTTGTTTTAAATGGGCTCTGTTTCTTATTTCATGTTTCTAAGTACTGTGTCAAATGTGTCACATAAGTTTTCTATGACAGTGACATCAGAAAAATTGTGGTGGAGTATGAAATTGTAATTTACAATGAAAAAGACACCACATTTTAATGGCATGTGCTGAATGTTAGAGTCGTTGTCGAGCTGGAATTTGAAATTTGCATTTAAATTGAAATTTTTAGAACTTTAAGATTTTTGCACTCTATCCAAGTAAGTCATATGTTTATAATGCCATCTATAAAAACTAAATTTGTTACCCTAGTTCAAGCTATACAATGCTAAATTCATGATGGAACCCCCAGTAGGTTAAATTATAAGATTTTCTTCCAAAAGTTACTGGTCTTCAATTTTTATTTTTGCTCCTAATATTTCATCTTGCTTTCTTCTTCCATTGTTGACATTTTTCTTCCTTTTTGAAATAGGCTGATTTTTTTTATTGAACCAGAGAATTTTTTTTTTTTTTTTTTGAATGCATTCAATACACCACGAAAATATATTTTGTGATGTACTTGAATGAATATTTTTGAATGTCAAGTGGAATGCAAAATTTCCCTATATATTATTAAGTTCTAAACCTTTTTTTGTTCAAAAAATTTATTCCAGTAAATACATTTAAATAAATTAGTTGTCTTTAGTGACCATCTTGTCTGGATTATTGACTTTTTTGTTTTTAAATACGAATGTGGAATATATATATATTTTTTAAAAAGTCATATTTTTATTTGATCCAATAACATGAATTTAATATATAATAAGTTAGAAAAAATTATAAAGCATGCAAATTAAAAAGTGTATGTATTATGAAATACACTGAAGTGCCAAAAAAATTGGTACACCAATCTAATATCGTGTAGAGCTCCCACGAGAACACAGAAGTGCCGCAACATGGCGTGGTATGAATTCAACTAATTTGTGAAGATATTCTGTAGACAGTTCACACCATGATTCCTGCAGTCCACAAAGCCATGGAAGTGCGAAGTGTTGGGGATCTCCTAGGACAGCACGTTGCAAAACATCCCAGCATGTTCATGTCAGGGGAGTTAGGTGGCCAAGAGAGGGAACGAAATTCAGAAGAGCTACTTCACTCATCAAGCCATTCGGTAGCTACTGTAGACATGTGGGGTGGCGTATTATCCTGGTGGAATAGACCTGTGGGGTGGCGTATTATCCTGGTGGAATAGACCTGTGGGGTGACGTATTATCCTGTTGGACGTCCTTCGGAATGCACAGAGGACATGAATGGATGCAGGTGGTCAGAAATGATGTTAACTTACTGTTGACCTGTCGTGGTCGAGTCTAGACGTATCAACGGTCCCATTTCATGCCAACTGCACACGCCTCATACCATCACAGAATCGCCATCAGCTTGAACAATTCCTTGCAGTCATGAGGGATCCATTGATTCTTGGAGTTTTCTCCACACCGGTACGCAGCCAAACGCTCGATATAATTCGAAATGTGACCCGTCATATCAGACAATGTTTTTCCAATCATTAAGAGTCCAATGAAGGTGTTGGCGAGCCCAGGCAAGGCGCAAAGCTTTGCGTCGCTGAGTCAGCAATGGTACACGACATGGTCTGCGGATGCGAATGTCCATATCAATTAGGGTACGTTGCACAGTGCGTAAGCTGACCATTGTTGTTGGACCTGCGTTCAAATCCGAAACAGTCTGAGGAGGTCTTGAACGTCTATCTTGTGTAATGATTCTTTTCAGCTGTCGAAGATCCCGTTCTGTCAAGGTCTTTTTCCGGCCTCATCGCTGCCGGAGATTTGAAGTTTTACCGGAAACCTAATATTCGCGGTACACTCTTGAAATGATCATGCGCGAAAATCCAAATTCATCGCTACTTCGAAAATGGTGTGCTCCATCTCTCGCGCGCCAACGATTAGTTCCCGTTGAAAATCACTTAAATTTTGATAACCTGCCATTGTAACAGCAAGAATCGATGTAATAGCCACTTCAGACATCTGTTATCTTATATACGCACTGTCGGCCGCATCATGTTACGCAGATTGGTTGAACACCTCCATTATTTGCATACGATTTGCTATACCAGTTTTTCTGTCTCTTCAGTGTAAAAGCAGAAGTGGAAATTTTATTTTAAAATCAATATCCAAAGAAAGAACTTTTTTTAAAACTTCATTTCATTGGCAAAAGCACATGATTGAATGTTTTGATGGATGTGTTTAAATTTCATAACATTAAAAATTGTTACAAATTGTGTATTACTTTAAAAAGATTATTAAAATGAGGAAAATATTATACGGAAATGAAATTGATATCTTTGAAAAGGTTCATTTTTGTGAGATAATAGTTTTAGAAGGTATGATCATTAATTTTCAAAGTTAAGTCACAGTGAATACCCATCAAAGCATTCATTATACCTATTTTCGTTCCTGATTAAACTTTGGTTGAAGTCTAATTCTTAATTTTTTTTACATCTTTTCTCATCAAGAATAGAAGTTTGGTGAGGCAGGGTGTTTCTAATAATATTTTTTAGCTTCTTTAATTAGTGCTGCATTCAATTAAAAAATGCATCGAATTAAAATTAGTGCTGCGTTGAATTAAATATGTAAATAAGTTAAATGAAATAGTTTGAATAATGATTTTTTTTTACATTTGACTGTTGCCCATAGGCAATATGTTATAACAGTAATTTCTGTGCTATTTACGTCAGCTTTATATATTATATATATATATATATATATTAAAATCTAATTTAAACTAAATTAATTTTCTAATTTTTATCTTAATTTAACCCATATTCTCTTATTTCCTGATCCGATTCCACATTTTTTATTTAATTAATTCAATTCCACATTTTTTATTTAATTAATTCAACAAGAGCTTTGTATAACAGCTGAAATTGGCAATTCCCACACTCCGAGTGAAGGGATAAAAAATCTGTCAACCTAATCAAGTACTTTTCAAAGATACCTATTTCCCTCTTACCTAAATTGAGACGTGTAAAGAAATCCCTCTCAAAATCTCACAGTATATAATCATTGGGGATAAATATTTTTATCTCTTTCACACTCTTCGGCTCTTGTATCACTTGTGAACGGACTTCAGTTCGTCCACGCTTCTTGTACATACATTATGCCTCTCGGGATGGAATAAAGGAAAGTTTTTAAAATTACAAATGTGTCTTCTCTCTTTGGCCACGAAACTGCTTAAAAAATATGTAGATTAAAATAAAAATTGTAGATTAAAAATATGTAGATTTCCAAAACTTTACCTTAATTTAGCCCTTCCTAACTTCATTCTAAAATATTCTCTTATTTCGTGATCCGATTCCACTTTCAGTTTAATTAATCCCTTTGTAAAAATAATGCGCCATTAAGAACTACGTTTCAAATGAGAGTGATACTTCGGTACCCTTGAACAGGTGTCAAAGGTCATTCCCTCGGCGCGTGGCCGGAAATCCTATGTTATATAAGGCAAGTCATCATCTTTGCGTCCCTTTTTCCACTTTTCTTACTTCTGTGTGTGCCGCGCTGCGTTTTCTTGTATATAATTATGCCTGCCACTCGGAATAGAATAAAACGAAATTAAAAATACCAAGTCTCTTCACTGTTTCGAACCTGCATTCTATTTCAATCAAAATATGTTACACACACACACACATATATTACTACTGGTGATTTAATAAATAATGTTGAAATATTTCATTTCTAACAAATGCTCTAAAAAAAGTGTAGAAAAGTACACAATGAAGAGCTGAAGTTATGGTTAATATCTAATTCATGTGGTTTTACATGAATCTATAAAATTACCTCGAAAAAGACCCCCCCCCCATACTACAAGCAAAGAGAGGTAAAAGAAGAGTCAAGTAAATGAAAGAAATATATTTTCTCCATACTATCATCATTTACCTAAACGGAGATAAAACTTTTTCCACAGACTTCCAGGTTCATTGAAACTTTTTCAAAGATAAAAGATGAGACATTGTAAGAAAATGTAGTCATATAAATGGGCAGATCGAGCATGGATCTGTCATGTGTCGAAAATTTAAATTCTTTATCTCCAGAAATAATAATAAGCATTTAGACCAAAAAAAAAAATTCTTTTAAGGTCTTTAGATAAGGACCACTAAAAATAAACCGTTTTTAAAGATTTTTATTGATACTACACAACCTGGGTTAATACACAAGTACTGGAAATCTGAATGTCTATTTTGGGCGCTGTTTTTCTGCCTGATTGTAACTGAAATTGGACGCAGAACTCTGATTGTAGTCATAAAATCCCATGTCACATTTCTTATATTTATGCATTTTTCAGCTATCATCATTGCATGTTTGTAAAAGTATATGCTGACAGAATGTCAGTCGTTTTACAGATTCGGTTCTAAATTAAATACATATCTACAGTTCATATGTTAAACTTGTTGCATCAAATTTTATCAATCTAGTTGTCTTCGTTTTGTATTTACCATGTAAATTTAAACGAGGACAGACCTTCTGAATGGATTTCGTACAAAAATTAGAATATAATTTATAAACTAATTTGTTTATAAATTATATACCAAATGTTGCGGCAAGCAAGCAAACAAACATTTTAGCGCAATAACTTTTAACTTGAATGGCATCACCCTTGTTACTGTTGTTATTTTATTAATTATCTTTCTGACGTCTAACACTTACGTATCGATAGAAAATAAATATATATTATACTAAAATCGCTCAACATCCAATTTCATCCGTTTAACTTGAAGCATTTTTAAATTATTATGTTCATAGCTAATCATAATTCCAAAAATGCTTTTTAAGACTCAGAGTTCTGAAAAGTAAAGATCTGTCAGAACCCCAAGTTGGAATTTTTAACAATTAGGATATTTCCGCTTTGTATTACCAAAAACAAAATTGTGAATATTAATAAGCTCATTCATTCATTCTTACCTGGACGACTGTTCCTCTTGAACTGATCCAAGCAATGAGGGCATCCAACAACAGAATGAAGCCCAGCCCCGCTAACGAGAGGATCAGGTAGGTGTGAAGCAGCCTCTCTCCGGAGCATTTCAAGTGAGGCAAGTGCTTCAGAAATAAAACGAGCACCACCACAAACCTGAAAAGATCTTCATTTAAAACAGTACAATAAATAATTCTTTCTTCTCTCACTTTTTTTTTAAGTATTAGTGCCAATAAAAAAAATCTATTTTGATATTCTTTGAAGAAGAATATATGCTACAGAATATATGCTAGACGTTCTTTATAAGGCTAGATTCAAGAAAATTCGTGTGTATGTATGTATGTGAAATTCCAATTAAGGAAATATAAACTAGGTCACCATTTTGTTCTTGCAGTATAAGTGCATTGCAAATATCAACTCTTTTATCAGAGCAAGTTATTTTCTTGAAAATGTATGTTATTATAAATAACTTATTATGAAAATTAAATTCATACATTCTAATTTTGTAATTTAAATTCAGAATCTTGTCGTTTGGATTAGTTTTGGTTCAATGGAACAAGAGCTAGATTTGATTAAGCATACAACATAAACGGTAGCATTTAACTGAAATCATCTAAATTATGGCAATATCCGTCCTTACACTTCCAATAATGCGACTGATAGCACTGAAAAAGTGTTATAAATTTGCATTGATAGAACTTAGTTTCATTATTTTTTTTTAATCGGTAGTACTTTGGAGTTGCCAAATGCAGATGATCCTGAAAATACAAATATTATGTTTCAACTGTTCCTAAAAAAGAAATATTAAGAATAAAATTCAATGAATTCGTGTAGGAGGGCAAAACTCCTTCACACCACTCATTGTGTTTACCAAGCAGCTTGTCCTAAATTGGACCTTGTGCCAAAAAACCATATATCATATTGTGTTTACCAAAATCCCATCAAGATTCCCCTTCAATTAATTAAAATTCGAATACATTATTCAACTATATATTAATGTTTTAATTATATGAAATATATGCCTGCGATACATTAGGCCGCGGTGGGTCTCGGCTTGGGAGCCGGAGGGTTTCAGATTCCAGACCCAATTCCACCGAAGAACCGGCGTATAATCGGGTATGGCGCACGTTAGATCCGTCGGGGCAAAACGTCCCCTCGCTGGTGCAGCGTGGAAGTTTGGAGAAGGTGGATCTCAACTCAGGTGTCGTCCTCGCCATCTGACTGCAGTTCAAAATGACGAGGTCCGTCCCAAAATAGCACTAGCGTCACTTTAAAACGGGACGTTAGTATAATTGAACTAAACAAGCCTGTGTTAAATTAGGTTTTGAGCTAGTGTAATAGCAATATGCGTATTTCAAATACTATTATCATTTGGCATTTCATCAGTTCTGCCACTATAAATTCTTCTCCGCTCTCTGGTAGAAATATCATAAATTCATCTAGTTTTTAAAATCAGAATTTTGAATAATTTCTTCGATTATGCATATATTTGTCAAAATATCATTGGGCCGAATTGACATAGGATAGTAAGACTGTTCCTGTATTCTTTACAGTACATTTTGCAAAATGGCTACTAAAGAAAACTCGTGGTTGCTTCCTTTTCTCCAATATCTTTCACATTTTAGAAGCATAGAAATATAGAAGATTTTTTCAAAGCCATTTTGGAACACATACATGATGACAATGACCCTTACCATAACTATTTACCTTTAATTACCCTTAACTAAATCTCTATCTTTACTAATTTAAAATGAATTGTGTTTGTATCATACTGTATAGGCGAGCTACATATAGTTACCAAATTTGGCTTTGGAGGGTGGCAATGTGCACCTCAGAGTAGTTTTATGTTAAAAAAAATTAATTAAAAATTAAGCTGAATTTTGGCATTTTCTTGAGGTAACTTTCATAAATATTACATTAAAAAATAATTTTTACAGCATCTTAAAATCTGGAAAAATATCTTTTTAACGATACCAATTTAATAGCTGTGAATTTTTTTTCTGGACTTTGGCAATTTTTAAAACTTTTTACAACAAATTAATATTTGCTTTGAAATTAATTCAAACAATTTTCTTTGTTACAGCAAATATTTAATCACGCGATTTTCCTATATTATTGAAAGTACAAGGTTTTCTCTTTAATATTTATGTAGTTTACAAAACAAATAAAGCGAGGTTACAGAGGAAATTCATAAAATACATGAAACGGATATTCAGGATTTTACTAGCGAGTGATTAAAAAGGTTCATGTACATAACAGACAGAATTGCAACTCAAATCTGGGGGGGGGATCCCTCTGTTCCTCCTGTACGTATATGCAATATAAAAGAAAATGCGTAAACCGCACTCGTCTATTAATTATAAACTATAGTTAGTTAACCTATCCATACTTTCAATGAATGGAAAAAGTAGGGAAAGAAAGCAAACTGTTTGCTCAAAATAATAGTACATTAAAAGAATGTTAGTATTTACAAACAAACAATTACAATTTCTCTTAATGTATTGACTAGAATTTAGCAAAATAAAATTTACTTATAAAGGGGGAAGGAAAAAATATTGACCCTTCTCCCTTAAAGAAAGATTTGAAGGGGGGAATATTGACTGATTATTTATTTACTTTTGCCAATTCATATACTGTCTGTCCACGACAAGAATACTGTTAGACAATCGTCTATGTTTACGGCGGGCGTTATAGAAACAGGTTACTGTAGGAAGAATTCATTTCGCAGAGGTAGAAATTAATTCAAGTTTCTTACGTTGGCACGTTTAGCGCCGAATTGGCGATATTTGGTATTATTGCATTTAATTCTTGAAAACAAATTTAAAAAATAATTCACTAAGCTGAAAATGATTTGCATACTCGGAATATTGAAAATATCCGATATTCCTGTCATATGTATGCAAAGAACAAAACAAATCAAATAGAAAAATTTGTATGTACATTAATCGTCTTCATTTCATTTTTTAAAAATTCATGTAAGTTTGTTTTTTGTTTGTTTGAATGAGGGGGATTTAGGGATTTTTAGCTACAAAGGCTGTCATCCCAGCGTTCAACAATATCTTCAATCAATAAATGTCAAAAAATTTCAAGTGTTGAAGGAAAATATGGAGAGAGAGTTTATCTGCAAATGCTTTGCTCGTGAGTTGTTTGAAATTACAGCTTGAAAGAGAGTTGAGGCCCAACTTCGACCACAGGCAACGTCTTACGCTTGAGTATTTTCGGCAGTGCAGTAAGATATGATCCAAATTATTCAAAGAGTGGCATGTTTCGGAATTTGGTTCATTCGACAGGTTAAAACGATGTAGAAGGCCAGGTGTAATGAGTGTTTTGGTAGATATTCTAGCGCAAATGATGTCTTCTCTTCTATTTCTTTTCCATTTAGCAATATTTTTTATGTCTGGAATTTCACCAAGAATTTCATAATATTTGCTCTGTCTATAGCTGTCTGTTGTTTTTCTTTTTGAGATTTGTTTGATGCGTGAGATGATGTCTTCCGATGCGATCCATTCAATGCATGGGCTGATTTCTGTAACTGATTTTGCGATCAAGTCCGCTTTTTCATTCCATAAAATTGTCGAATGCCCTGGGATCCAAAGAAAAGTAATATGTTGGTTAATCTGAGATTTTTCCACAATTTTGGCCACAATTTTATGAATAATGGATGGGGATTTATATGAAAATTTTTGAAGTGCTGTAAGAACTGAAAGACTATCTGTAAGAAGAAGTAAATGTTTCTCAGGAACGGAAAGATAGTCCAGAGCCTGGTAAATTGCAAGAGCTTCAGCTGTAAAAATTGAATTGATGTTGTGGGTTCGAAAAGCAAATTGAGACAGATCCGAAATGCCGGCGATTGAAGTTAAGTTTTGCGATTTCGATGCATCAGTTGCGATAATGAAACATTGTTTGAAGTCCTTTTGAAGCGTTTCTTGAAAACTGCCATTAATAGCTGAGTGTGGGAGAGATTTGTTTTGAAAAGGGTATTTTGAAATAATAATACTGCAATTTTCTCTTGGAAGTTGCAAAAAATGTTGATCAGAAATAATGCGATTCCAATTAATGTTTAGATCAGAAAAAATTTTGTCCTGTTCAATAAGAGCAAGATTGAAATGTTCTAAATCTAATTTGTAGATAGCGGAGAAGGAACTGATAGAAATCTGCTTAATGAGAAATTGTAAGGATAAACGTTTGATTTTTTCACTGAGAATTTCCTGATTGGAGATGTAAAGGAGAGCTTTATTTGGTGTCCACTGTGGAACACCAAGTGCAATGCGAAGTGCTTTGGTCTGAATAATATTACATGCTTTCATGTGAGTTTCTGGAAATTTGTTGATAATGGGACTGGCGTAAAAGAATAAGCTGCAAATGCTATTGTCTGTGATTGTGATTAAATCTTTTGTTCTTGGGCCATAATGTTTATATGCAAAACCCTTTAAAGTGTTGATTTTTTTAAAGCTTTATTTTTAATTTTATTTAAGATCGATCCGTTTTGATTTCTTTTTGAAAAAGGAATTCCGAGGAATGTAATTGAGTTTTTCCATTGGATGTTCGTTCCTGCTAGTGAGATATTTGGGTGGGTAAAATTAATTTTGTTTGAAAGATCGGCTATGTAACTTTTCTCTGCATTAACTGAAAGCTTCCAATACGTACACCATTGATGTACGTTTTCCATTGTTTTTTGTAATTTCTTAGCAATAAGTTCAATAGACTGGTGCGAGCAAAATATAAATATGTCGTCCGCAAAGATCAAACAATCAACTTCATTTTCAAGAGTTTCAAAAAAATCCGATATAAAAATTGCCCATAAGATTGGCGAGAGGACACTACCTTGTACTAATCCTTTGTTTGTAATTCTTATGTCGGAGAGTGTTTGTCTCCATCGCACTTGAAACGAACGGTGACTAAGGAATTGATGCAACCAAGCGCATATCTTCCCGCAGATGCCCAATTCCAAGCATTTATATATCAATCCGTCAATATAAACCGAATCATAAGCTTTTGCGATGTCGAGACTAATACCAATGAAATGTTTTTTTTTTTCCCTCTTTGCTTTTGAAATGCTGTAATATAATGAGTAAGTGGCTGCCCTATTGTCCTTGTATGGTAAAAAACCAAATTGTTTTGGATGAAGTTTTTTGTTCTTTGTAAGAAAATCAGTAATTCTTTTACATAAGATACGTTCAAAGATTTTGGAAAAAACAGATGTTAGAGCTATTGGCCTATATGATGTTATCTGAAGCTTGTCTTTATTTGGTTTTGGAATGGGAATAATAAGTGCATGTTTCCATGTTTTGGGAACATATGCTGTGTTAAAAATCTGTTGAAATAATTGAAGGATGTAATTTGCAATTTTGTTAAGTTTTTTGAAAAAGGATGCGGGAATATTGTCTGGACCTGGGGTTGTTGTTTTTGATTTTTTAATTGCGAATTGTAATTATTCCATTTGAAGTGCTCCGTTTAATTCGCTTTCCTGATTGTCCGTAAACTGGATTGGTAATGGCTCGTGAGTACTGGAATTGTTGGCATAAAATTCTGCGAACAGATTACTTTGCACGAATGGGTTTGTGATAAAAAAATTGTTAACAGAAATGGTGTTGAAGGAGTTATTATCTTCATATTGCTGATTCAGTTTTCTTAAGATAGAATAAAATAAACGAGGATTTCTTGCACTATTACATAAGTTATCCCAAAATTTTTGTTTTGCTTGTTTACTATAAAATTTGAATCTGCTTGCGAATTTTTTGTGAAGAATCCAAAATTTAGTTGATATGCATTTTAATGCTTTCTTCCGATATATGATTTTAAGGTTGTAAAGTTTGTGACAGGTTTTATCCCACCAGGGTGGGTATTGTTTGTTATTCAAAGGTATTTTTCTAGTATTATTGGATATGATTTCTGAAATGTTTGATGAAACTGAGTCTAGGTTAAGATTTGTATCTTCAAAAATTTTTTCCGATTGAAAAAGAATAGATTGCCATTTAATTTCTGTGAGGAACCTTTGTTTGTTGTGTAAAACTTTGCAGGTGGAAATTATGGGGAAATGGTCGCTATCAAAAGATGATTCAGCAACAAAACAATCTGAGCTACAGAAGAGTGATTTGGAACAAAGGGTAAGATCCAGAAGTGATTGGTTACCTTCAGGAGTAATGTGCGTCGGGTTCGAAGTATTTAAAATGACAAAATTTGAATCCGTTAACCAATCGACAAAATTGTTGCTGAGTCTGGAAGAAGTGGTTGAGCCCCAAAAAGGGTGATGTAAATTAAAGTCACCAAAGATGAACGTTGGTTCAGAAAGTGAGTTAAAAAAGCTTCCGAAAATTTCAATGTGAAAACTTGTAGAAGCGTAAATGTTTACTATACAAAAGTTTAGAGAAGCTGTAATGATTTTAACGGTGAGTATTTCCACGTCCGAATTTTGAGGTACATCGTAAGGGATTATGTATGCCGACAAAAGATCGGGGATTCCAATTAAAAGGCCCCCTCCCAGTCTGCCTTCCCTGTGAGATCTAAAAAACCTTTTTTTATAGAAACTAAAATCTTCTTCAGCATAAAGAAAAGTTTCTTGAAAAATCCAGAAATCTGAAATTGAGAAGGGAGGAATACCAAGCCAGATTTTTTTATTCCTAATACTACGGCAATTCCACTGAACAAAACGCATCCTAATAAATTAAACCAACAAAAAAGGAAAAAGCAATCTGCAAACTCTGCAAGAGGTCAACCAAACACCGGGGTGACGTACACACACACAAAAAAAAAAAAAAAAAAAAAAAAAAAAAAAACAAGCATTTGGGAAAGATAAAATTGAAGCAGCGCTTTGCAAAGAAGAGAAACAAATAACAAGCAGTAAAGTGGGAGAGGAAACATAAAACAGCAAAAAGGAAACAAAGCGCAAAAAAAAGATTATTAATCCGAAGTCCCAGCAGGGCCACCAGCGTCCCATTGCATGGGTTGACTAGTAGAACTAGCGAAGTTTTTCGAAGCATTAAGTAAAGCTTTTTTCTTCCTGGATGGAGATTTAATTTTTTCACCTTTGTCAATCACATGAATTAACTGTTGCACCATAGACTCGACCGTCTTTTGAAATATTTCCAATAGAGCATTGAAATGTTGCTCCATCTTTTTGTTGATGTTTTGGATGATGGATTCCATTTTGTCGTTTAAAGATTTTTCAAAGTCAATGGGTTCCGTGTTCGATCTAGTAACAGTCGCATAAGTTGTATTAGAAGATGCATTAAATATGCGTCGTGCTTCCCCCGTAGTGAGGTGGTTACGACATTTTAGATCCAAAATTTGTTGTTCTTTGACGTACAAGGGACATGCTTTAGATGTTGCTGCATGAGAACCTTGACAATTAATGCATTTAACTGGGTTTTGACAATTTCCAACGTGTTCTGTTCCACATAATTGGCAAACTTGGTCTTTCGAACATATCCTAGATGGGTGTAGGAAACTGTAACATTTTGAACACTGTCTAGGCCGATCAATAAAAGGTCGAATTTTCTGGATTGTAAGCCAAAGTTTAACTGAATCTGGAAGAGAAGTACCCAGAATTGTTACGAGAATTGGAGAAGTTTGTTGTGTCGAATTTTGTTTGACAAAACGTCTCATCTCTCTGATTTCAATATCGTTAAACTGTCGCAGTTCATCTGCAACTTCTTTGAGTGGAACACATGTGGGCATATCAATAAGCAGAAATCTAGAAGTAACTCCTTCCCAAATAACGTTTGAAGTAACCTTAGTATCGTTAATCTGCTCTAAGCTAAGAAGTTTTTTGCGCATCCCGGATCCTTTGTAGTAAAAATTAGTTTCCCTTGCCGGGTAAATCTCATGTTCATGATATTTGAGTGTCTGTCGATATTTTGCTTTATGAAAGTTTGCATCAGAATGGGGTTTGTGCGCGGTATTTGAGAAGAAGCATTCGCATTAGAAAAAATAACGTTTATTTCTTCGTAATGTTTCTGACCTAAATTTAGCACAAGGTCCTTGGCAGGTTTTTCATTCAAAAAATAAATGTCAGTAATTTGAGGCATAGTGTTGAAGGCGAGAGTTTCAGAATTCAATTGAAAGGACTCATCACTAAAGTCTTGCACTGATACAAATGTGCGACTCAGCTTGCAATGAAGAAAAAATTCACAAAATATAAAGGAACAATCTTACCTCGTACAAAATGAATTTAGCAGAGTAGAAATATGAGGAGAAACAAATAAAAAACTTGTCTAAGCTTGAGAGTAAGATGCAAAAACAAAATTCACCGTAAAGTATTTTTAAACGCAACTTCGCTTTTTTATAAACAAAAGACCGTTATATCTTTCAAATCAAAAAACGAATTCCCTCATGTAAGTTATTAATATCAAATTCTCCGCAGCAAACGCGAAGTAATCTGTCTAATTTAACATAAAAACTATAACATAATTAATTGTAATTATTTCATAATTTTTACAAAAGGTTGCTTTCATTCTGTTATAAAGTAAAATGTTCATTGTTAAATATGCTTGAAGCCTTTCCAAATTTATATTTATTTATTTTTCTGATGTATATACTATTTCCCGAAACACAAAAATTAACGATTACCATACTATCAATTTTCAGATTTTTAAAAATCAAACTTTGATTTGTAACTTATTTTCAATATGCACGCGTTTTATAAAGCATAATTAATTTCGCAAAGTTTAGATGTAAAAGTATTCTGCATTTGAAGATAATTCAAGTGTTCTTTCGTGCACGTGTCAGATGTCCCGGACTTAAAGGAACCCAACTAAATAAGCTCAACATCGCTTGACATTATATTCTACGAAAACCGCGGTAAAAGTTTGTTTTTGTATTCCAGATTACCATTTATTTATTTCCCCCGGCTTGAAAAAAAAAAAAAAATACAATTATTTCAAAGAAAATTTTTTCTCACGAACTGTCAATTCAAATATAATAGAATGATAAATGAGCTTTTCATTTCAATGTATATCAGTAGTCATGAGCTCGAAGCAATAAAGGATCCAAATTCCTGCATGCATTTGATCATTTCAGGGTTAAAATTCTTCACTCCCAATATTCTTCGCATTTCTATTCAAAGTCCATCAATGCCGTTTGAGAATACTTATCTGCTACCTTTTATTATCACAATCAGTGCACCTGAGTAGAAAGGAATCTCGTTCAATACTTTAATCCTTCTAACTCACATTAACGTGCATAAATTTTTAGATTCTTGGAATCATAGTTAAGAAGGAAAGCTATTGAAACAACAGGGAGGCGAGAAAACTAGCCTGAATAAATGACTTTTTCTTATTTTACTGAAAAAAAAAGTAATGCGCTACCTATAATATAATATTTTCTTCATACCATTATATAGTTGAATAATATTTCGCAATAAAAATTTAATAGAATTACTTCTTAACAATTGCATATACTCATTCAATTCCAGAAAAGAAATTAAATCGTTTTAATCTCTCAATATTTTTATATAGCATAATAGAATCCCTTTTTTTAATTTCAAAGTGATTCTTTTTTTCTTTTAAAACTATAAATGCAATTTCTCATAATTATTATTTAACACTAAGAGCAAAAGGTTAATTTTTTTTTTTTTTTTTTTTTCCATCTTGACAATGATTGTGATAGGAGACAACTGAATTAATTATACCTGTAGATTTAAGGAAATTATTCAATAATTTCGATCAAAATAAAATACTGAATTGTAAAATATACTTCTTTAAAAAATAATGAAATTCAAAGTTCTCTGCAAGAACTTTTTTTTAATAAATTTTCAATACACTTTTCAAAAAAAAAAAAAAAAATTCAAAATCAATAATCAATTAATTTTACTTATACAAATAGCTGAGGATAATTTGCTTTAAAAGCTTCAATTGCTCATTTTTTTTTTTTTTTTATAAATATGATCTGAAATGGATTTCTATATTTTCCAGTTCCATATATCGATCAATTCAATAGGTGATCTTATTTATGTTAAAAAGTTAAATTCTAATTTATGACAATTATTTCATTAAATTTCAATTTATAACAATAAATAAAAGTTTTTGATCCAGAAAAAGCTATATATATATATATATATATATATATATATATATATATATATAATGATATTTTAAATTCTGATTTCAATTTAATTAATTTCAAAGGTTTTATCTTAATTTAGCCCATAGTAACGTGCTTGTGATTTTAAAGTCTCTCCTTTCTTAAATCGAAAAGGCATTTTAAAGGATGTCAAGATTTAAGAGACAAAAAAAAAAAAAAAAAAATATTAAATAATGAAATGCAGTTAATATTAACCAAAGAAAATGATTAATTAAATATAAAAGAAGTAAGTTAAGCGAATATAAAGATACGTGCAACTGCGACTAAAGCGAGAAGACGAATGAGGAACAGGTTTTCTTTTATCGCTTCACATTGACGCCAAGAAAAAGAATACTCCCCAGACTTCTGTCCGATTCCACCCATTCAAAATGGATCGTCCCTACCGGAACCTGTTTCTATAACGCCCGCCGTAAACATAGACGATTGTCTAGCAGTATTCTTGTCGTGGACAGACCTGTCTGTCCACGAGAAGAACATTGCTAGACAATCGTCTATGTTTACGGCGGGCGTTATAGAAACAGGTTACTGGTGGAAGAGTTCATTTCGCAGAGGTAGAAATTCATTCAAGTTTCCTTGCGTCAGCACGTTTAGCGCCAAATTGGCGATATTTGGTATTATTAGATTTAATTCTTGAAAACAAATTAAAAAAATAATTCACTGAGCTGAAAATTATTTGCATACTCGGAATATTGAAAATATCTGATATTCCTGTTATATGTATGCAAAGAACAAAACAAATCAAATAGAAAACCTGAATAATTATTTGTATGTCTAACGATTGCACAAGAAGAAAAAAAATAATTAAGCAAAAACATAATGAATCGTAATTATTTCATAATTTTTACAAAAGGTTGCTTTTATTCTGTTATAAAGTAAAATGTTCATTGTTAAATATGCTTGAAACCTTTCCAAATTTATATTTATTTATTTTTCTGATGTATATACTATTTCCCGAAACACAAAATTAATGATTGCCATACTATCAATTTTCAGATTTTTAAAAATCAAACTTTGATTTGTAACTTATTTTCAATATGCACAATCTTTTTACAGCATAATTAATTTCGCAAAGTTTATATGTAAAAGTATTCTGAATTTGAAGATAATCATCAAGTGTTCATTCATGCACGTGCCAGATGTCCCGGACTTAAAGGAACGCAACTAAATAAGTCCAACATCGCTTTACATTATTCTACGAAAAACGAGGTAAAAGTTTGTTTTTGTATTCCAGATTACCATTAATTTATTTCCCCCGGCTTGAAAAAGAAATACAATTATTTCAAAGAAAAATTTTTCTCACGAACTGTTAATTCAAATAATAGAGTGATAAATGAGCTTTTCCTTTCAATGTATATAGTAGTCATGAGCTCGAGCAATCAAGGATCCAAATTCTTACATTCTTCACTCCCAATGTTCTTCACATTTCTATTCAAAGCCCATCAATGCCGTTTGAGAATACTTATCTGCTACCGTTTTATTATCACAATCAATGCACCTGAGTAGAAAGGAATCTCGTTCAATATTTTAATCCTTCTAACTCATATTAACGTGCATAAATTTGTAGATTCTTGAAATCATAGTTAAGAAGGAAAGCTATTGAAACAACAGGGAGGCGAGAAATCAAGCCTGAATAAATGACTATTTTTCTTTATTTTATTGGAAAAAAAAGTAATCCGCTACCTATAATATAATATTTTCTTCATACGATTATATAGTTGAATAATATTTCGCAATAAAAATTTAATAGAATTGCTTCTTAACAACTGCATATACTCATTCAATTCCAGAAAGAAAATTAAATCGTTTTAATCTCTAAATATTTTCATATAGGATAATAGAATCACTATTTTTAATTTCAAAGTAACTCTTTTTTTCTTTTAAAACTATAAATACAATTTTTCATAATTATTATTTAACACTAAGAGCAAAAAGTTAAAACGACGTTTTTTTTTAATTCTCATCTTTTTTATTTTGACAATGATTGTGATAGGAGATAACTGAATTAATTATACCTGTAGATTTAAGGAAATTATTCAATAATTTCTATCAAAATAAAATACTGAATTGTAAAATGTACTTCTTTAAAAAATAATGAAATTCAAAGTTCCCTGCAAGAACTTTTTTTTAATAAATTTTCAATACACTTTTCAAATAAAAAAAATTCAAAATCAATAATTAATTCATTTTACTCATACAAACAGCTGAGTATAATTTGCTTTAAAAGTTTCAACTGTTCATTTTTTTATAAATATGATCTGAAATGGATTTCTATATTTTCCAGTTCCATATATCGATCAATTCAAAAGGTGATCTTATTTATGTTAAAAAGTTAAATTCTAGTTTACGACAATTATTTTATTAAATTTCAGTTTATAACATTAAATAAAAGTTTTTGATCCAGAAAAAGCTATAAAAGTGTATATATATATATATATGATATTTTAAACTCTTAATTTCAATTTAATTAATTTCCAAGGTTTTATCTTAATTTAGCCCATAGTAACGTGCTTGTGATTTTAAAGTCTCTCCTTTCTTAAATTGAAAAGGCATTTTAAAGGATGTCAAAATTTAAGAGACAAAAAAATATTAAATAATGAAATGCAGTTAATATTAACCAAAGAAAAGATTAATAAAATATAAAAAAAGTAAGCTAAGCGAATATAAAGATACGTGTAACTGCGACTAAAGCGAGAAGACGAATGAGCAACAGGTTTTCTTTTATCACTTCACATTGACGCCAAGAAAAAGAAAACCCCCCAGACTTCTATCCGATTCCACCCATTCAAAATGGATAGTCCCTACCGGAACCCGTTTCTATAACGCCCGCCGTAAACATAGACGATTGTCTAGCAGTGTTCTTGTCGTGGACAGACAGTATCATCTCCTGTATTTCTTTTCCTTCCGATATCAAGTCCAATATCAATCATCCCTTTTTTGAACTGGCATAAAATATTATATAGTTTCCTTCTTTTGACATGACTAATAGGTGCCATTTTCCCATTATTACTTAAGTTTATGAGCTAATTACAGAGCGAGTAGTTCGCAGCAAACAGATAGTGCGGATTTTCTCTAATCCATTTAGCAAAGTTGAGATTTATATTTTTATCCGTATTAAATACGGATTTTGAGCAGCTTCTTGTGTTGTTTTTTTAAATCTTTAATCTACTCTGAATAAACTCACAATTTCACAAACAATAAACATACCATTCGATAAACTCACGTGTCAGTCGCTAAACACCACTGCATGTTTCTGCAGAATGCTATTCCCGCCAGAGAAATTAGCTGTGATAGAGAATCTCATGGAAATGGAACCTCAACTCGCAACTCTATGTAGGGAAAAAAAGAGGGATGGGGTGGGAGTGAGTGGAAAAGGAGCGAGTTCCTTGATTACACAGTCACGAAAGGAAATGTTTAGTTTTTGGAGCTATGGCTATGACCTTTTATTCTTGAAATGTTGAGAGATAGACAATTTTTTATATTAAAAACAAACAAACAAAAAACTTAAAAATTCATTGCACTTTTTACGGAAATTTTCAAAGTTATTAGCAATCGCCTTTTATTTCACCCCCCCCCCCCCCGCTTTGCGGCTTGATTCGATTTTGAAAGTGGTTACGATTTTTTTTTTTTTTTTTAACTAATTAATTTATTTTTCTTGCAAAGGATACTCTTACTGTTTTCTTTTTTTACTTATGGGTTGTTTCCTATTTATTTCTTGAAGAAGACAGTAAGATCTATTCATTTTTTTTTTTCAATTCTTTTTCTTTTGGCCAAGTTGAATTGTGGCTATAAAATATCTTGATAATAATTTACACTCATTGAATTCAATCAGAAATAAAGTGAAAATGCACCCACAAGTTATTGAGAAGTTTTTTTTGAAGTACTAAATCCACAAACGAACTTGTTCTAAAATTGAGTCAAAAACAATTCGATGAAATATACATTATCAGATCTAATTCTGATACTAAGTCTAAGATTTCTGAAATGAATCTTTTTTTATTGCAAGCATATATTATGGAAAAAATTAAACGATAAATTGTAATGAGCAGGGATAGAACTTGGGACCTTGTGGTTCGCAGCCGAGTAACATGACCACAATACAAAAGCAATTGCTCAGGTAGTGTAGCTGTTAACTGGCTTATAAGCTTTCACCACAGACTCTCCCTCCAGTGAGTCGGAGGTGAGACGAACGATATGGTTGTTGAGTGGTGATGTATTAGCTGTTGATTCTAATCCGCCTGTACGCATTTGAGTTGCGGCGAGCGTGTGTGGGTGGATGAGTGAGTGGTTGCTGATGTTGTTGCTGCGTCAAGTGAGTGACGGCTTTGCGTTGCTGCGTCAAGTGAATCTGACGATTTTGGGTTGCTGCGTCAAGTAAATCTGACGACTTTGAGTTGATGTGGGTAGATGGTGCCACAACAGCTGTACGAAGGTTGAAGGTTCATCGTCCGATGTCACCAATGTGGAAGATTGTGATGAGCAAGGATAGAACCTGGGACCTTGTGGTTCGCAGCCGAGTAACATGACCACAATACAAAAGCAATTGCTCAGGTAGCGTAGCTGTTAACTGGCTTATAAGCTTTCACCACACGATACTGAAATATTTCAAATATGAAATTTACCCGGCAAGGAAAAATGATCTTTACGACGCAAGATCCAGTTTGCGCTGTAGAACTGTTAAAAAAGAGTTATGAATATACCTATCATAACGAAAGCAATATGGGAGAGCACAACGTCTCGTATTTCTTTTTTATATTATTTGATATGCCTACCAAAATATCACTTTAAGAAATAGCAGGAGAATTAACCAAACAATGATATAGAATTAACCGAAATACATCGAATTTTAAAACAAAATGAGACTCGGGAAATTTTACCTGTTTTTATCATTTGGAACTTTCTTGCCAGATTCAATGAAAATCTGGTTCACAAATAAAAAAAAATCCAACCTTTATCGAACGTCCAAGGCAATGTGCAAAATGTTTCAGTTTTGTCCACCCGACAAAAGCTATCGATGAAGCAAAATTATGTCACCTGTACGCACATCTCATGATGGTGAATGCAAGAGTCACCAAAAATGTATCAACTGTCAAGGTGCAAACCAACCTACGGCGAAGGTTTGTCCATTATACATTCAGGAATAGCAGATATTGGAATTAAAATATCGAAATCGCATAACAAATGTGGCGCACAGAATTTTTAATCAATCAAAACCCGCCAATAACACATTTAAAGTCACCTGAAAGTTTTCATTGGAATACCAATACAAAAAGACTGATGAAAGCAAAATGAGTAGTCGGTAATGCTCTAAAAAACTATAGTATTTACTTTCTTGAAGAACGTTGGATCATTGAAACAACAAACGTATCATTCAGAAATAAGATATGTAACAAGATTGATAACCTCAGCAGAATCGAGATAGGTCCTAAAACAAAAGACGCATTTAGGTCATAATTCCCAGACAAATGAAGAACCCAAAATACAAAGATATTAGTTGCTCAGATTCTAAATCAGATGAAAAATTGTTTTCAGTTTCTAAAGTTTCTTTATTTAAAATCTGTAGCTAAAGATATTTATAATAATATCAGAAAGCGAGCAAAGAGATTGAAGATGAAATTGAGGAGCCATCAAGTTTTAACTGAATTTGCAAGACAGTAATAAAGGAAAACCAGAGATTGTACACATATATTACACATTCGACTAAAAAATGCATTTTCGATTGATAAGCATAATTAAATGTACTGTCAGAACCAAGATTTTGAATATAACCCTCAACTAATCAATTTTTCAAGAATCATAATTTACCAAAGACGAGTGATGAAGAATTGGCAAAAGCCCTGCAAACAAGTGCCAGGTCAACCTGTCTAGAGGATAAAATTAATATTCCAAGATTTTTTAAAAGTATTCCATGATGGCAAATGATGCCAAACAATGAATAGCAGCAATGGATGCAGAAATGCAAAATATGAAAAACTGAACAGTCTGTATAACTCATACAGGTATCAACGAAAGATGTCAGAATAGTAGGATGTTGATGGTATTTAATCCACAGAAGGTTAATGAAGATAGGGCGGTTCATTAAAAGGCAAGTTCAACTGTTAAAGGTTTTTCACAATGCATTTGTGAAAATTACAAGACATTCTTCGTGGTCATTACTTTCCCCTTAATTTGATTAGTTTTATTTTATTTTTATTTATTTATTTTGCATTTTTATAAACAATTCAGATTGATTACATTGGCAAGTAAAGGCAAATTACACTTATCTCTAAACAAAATTGGACGAGACAATGCACATATGACAGTTGCAAGATGAAAAATGGAAAAACCATTCTGCAAATTAGACAAAGCATTCTATAGGTTTAAGCATGTCGAAAGACACTGGTTTACTGAAATTTTTAGAGCATTATAAAAATTAAATTTTATAGAATTGAAGACGACTAATGAAGTGTTTATAAATAACAATATCAATATTTGCTATAAATAGAGGGCATTATTCTCCTAGGAAAAATAAAGAAATGCACTCTATGGTGTAATTATTTGAAAATAATGATTTCAAATAATTTTACTATCACATTTTATTTGAAAATTTTGATTTAAAGGCAATCAGAAAAACGAAGATTCTCTTAGATAAGTTTTATTATTTTCTTCAATAAATTAAATTCCTATCTCAAGATCAGAGCAGCACATAAATGAAGTTACACTCAATACAAGAATTTTGAAAAGCAAAAAATACAGAATGCTTAGCTCTTATCACATTGAGAACTAAATCCGATAGTACTTTTGAAGTAAAGCTCTTTTCACAATTTCAGACAAATTCTGGAGTCATCCATTGAAGAGGACTGATGAAACTATTAGGCTATCTATAAGCCAACATACCCTTCAAATGAGACATCGAGAGTATCTTTGATAACATTTTCAGAAGCTGACTTTTCATCTTGCAGAGGTGATAGCATTTCAGATGGTAGACTCAGTTTTCTGAGGTGAAGCACCAGTCCAGATGTAAAATACCAAGCAAAAATGCTTATCTCTTTCATCCATGGAAGTTGAATTTCTGAATATTTGTGAAACTGCTAAAGAATTGATATGGCTCTTTCTTCAAGAATATCAACTAGCCTATGTTTTTTAGAAGATATTTCTAATAATCAATTCAGAGACAATATGGAAGAAATTCAATTTACTAAATCATAGATTCAAAATAATCATGCTAAGCATATAGCAGACATAAAATACCATTCCATTAATGATCTGTTAGGCTTGAAATTTAAAAAAATGTTGTAGATTAATACTAAGATGAATATAGCAGACATTTACCAAAGTTCAGACAAATTTCAGTTTAATAAATTTAATAAGAAATTATTAAAAAAATTGGGAATAAATTTAAAAAAAAAAAGATTTATACGAGACATACAGTACAAACAATAATATTAAGTTACATGGATATAAATATATATATATAAAATATACTTTCATATTATATGCGCTGCATACAGTTCTTGGTATTTCTTGCCTGTATGATTTAAATGATTTATCATCTGTTTCAATTTGATTTTCTTTTCACTTTTACAAGTTTATTAAATTAATTATATGAAATGTAAATGATACTGATTACTTGAAATTCTAAAATTATTTGTTAGAAATATACGTTTTGTGAGAGATGTAATATATTGCTATTCAAATGTTAAAAGTTAATATGTATCAAAGTTAAAAATTTGTAAGATTACCCAAAAGCTTTAACAAATTTAAGATTTGTGAACTAGGTGTCACAAAAATTTAAACTGTAGTTGTACGGTGATAAAACTAAACTTTAGGTTTTGGTATTTAAAAAAAATTACTCAAATTTAACTTTTCTTTTTTAGGAAAGTAACCGAGATGCTGCTGTGGATGGCATTTGTTGGGAATAAATTAAAACTTTCCTGGTATTTCTCGACAACATCAACAATTTTGTTTTACAAACTTTTTTTTTTTTTTTTTAGCTCTATCAAGTCATCAATGCTGATCTATACCGATACGAGATTCAAATTAATAATTGATTTGAATTTGCAAGTGATTGAAATATAAAAATCTGATTGTTGCATATATAGAGAGACAGGTAAATGTTTTCCTGCACTGTAGTAGTAACTATCAATGTGAGAGTGATGTCCTGCTATAAGTTAAATATTGGTTTTCTTATGGTTACAAACAGTTAATCTTTAATGATAAATAAATTATTTCCATTTTAAAAAACAATTCAATTATGATGATTTCTTCCTGTAAGGGGGAACAGAAAAGTTTAATAAAGTTTAGCCAACATTCTCCAATAAAAAAATCATGTTTGAGCTACATAATTTTTGAACAATTAAATTGTATTGTTTTGATAAATATGAGATCATCTTATATGCAACCTGTTTGTCATTCAATTTGTATTTTTAATTGTATCACAACATCCTAAAGTTCTGATTAAATAAATTGAGATGAGTTTTTTTTCAGGTTTCATTTTGGTCGAAAAGACTGGCTAATATATTTGTACTTCCAATTAATGGTTTGGATAATGTTTCAAAGTTTTTCAGCAATTTAGTTGCCTTTTGAAGGACCCTTTTCATTTGTGATTGATTGGCAACTAAAAAACTTTGTATATGGAAAAAATAGTTGTGTCATTTTATTGGGTAAAATTTTTTATCTTTCAGCTATGCATCCTGGTCATTTGGAACATCAGTTCCCGTAACAAAATTGAACAAACTGTGACCTTTCAGGTTCATTACGTTCTATTTCGCTAAACTTTACAACATCGAAAAGCCGAAATCAGAATTAGTTTTCGCTATTGTAAAAAAATATAATTTTCACTTAAAAATTGTTTTTACTTAATTATTTATGCATCCTACATATCCCGAGCCAAATGAAACTACATCTAGGCCTAGAGCAGCCATCAGTGAAGAAAAGGCATAGAAGATGTACATACATATTTCTTCATGACACATAAGAGAAAGGGGGAGAATGCTAAAAACTATATACAAATATAAATGAAACATGAAAATGATACAATTGCCCCATTTATGGTAAATTGCCATTTTTGAAACTATTGTACACAAATTCCTAAGACTTAATTAAGAAAGACTTAAATATTCCTAAAATAAGGCAAATATTTAAGTCTTTCAGTAGCAAATCAAAAGGGAATAAACAGAATATAAGTGTTAAAATAGATGCATACAATGTTGAAAAGAAAATTAAAATGTTTGTAATCTGAATCTAGAGAAAAAAACAAAACAAAAAAAAGTCATTGAATTCGGAAACGGGAATTTACATTCTATCAACTAAATCTCAACTATAAATTAAATACCTTTATGGACTTTTTAAGCATCTTATCCAAAAAACTAAATATGCACCTTCTGTTTTATAATGCATAATTTATATTAAATAATTATTCAAAAAAATTTTAATGTGTATTTTTAAAATTTTAATATTTGTTTCTATCTACAGAATCTTCTCTTATAGAACAAATAATGTCTTTTTAATTTTGACAAAAAAACAAAAAAATGATCAAATTATCAATAACAAAAAAAAAACCGAATCAACTATTATAAGATTAACAATAAAGAACTGCGATCTTTTTCAACATTTCTCAAAATTAACAGTTTATTTAGATGGTACATCATTTCTGAAAATATCAATTGTGATGTAGAAGCATAGAATGGCTAAAAATTTTGCATTTCATTCTAATGCAATAACAAAATTCGACATGACTGTGATGAAAAGAGTACACTTCCTCTTGTACTAATTCACAATTCAATTATTACAGCTAAGAACTCAAGTTTTATAGAATGGCTATTAACATAAGACAGGTAAAACTACTATGAAATCAATGACAGAACAATGCCATGTTCTAAATGACATTTCTAAGTCATTTTTTTAATGGAAACTAATGGCAGCATTCAGAAATGACCCATCTATAAATTATCTCATCTCTTTTTACTTCAGAAATTTAGTAAAAGCTTTTTTTTTTTTTTTTTTTTTTTTTACATTTTATGTTCTGAAAATTGAATGAAAATCTACTTTTTAACCTATAAGCAAAAATTTTTAAAAAGAGAAAAAAGTATTATTATATATTTTACAAATAAATGAAGATGGTTTAGTTTTCATAAATAATGGAAATAAATTCATGAAATTAGAAAAAAGTCCATTCTGCAATTAGAAGCAAAATGAAAATAAAAAAATGGAAGTTGAAATTTTAAAAAGTACTTTTTAAAGTTAGTGTGAAGCAATATATCACATAACTTCAAAATTTAACAAAATACATCAAATGAAGAATCTTATTCAATTAACTGCTTTAAAATTTTAAATCAACTTATAAAAAAAAAAAAAAAACTTTCTTATAAGTGGTAAAATAATGTTAGAGATGTGAAGAAGCAATGATAATGTTTTGAATTTCATTATAATAAAAATCATTGTTATAAATTGTGTCACAACTAATTTTTTAAAAATTACTAAAACTAAAGGAAAATATTTAATAATTCAAACAAAATCTTTATCGCTGAAAAGGTATTTCTTTTTAATTTTTAAAATGATATTATAACAATTTTTTTACTATAATATGCTTTAATGTTACAATGAAAACACGTTAAAATTCTATTGTTATTTTTAAAATTAAACTTCCAATTAAAAATTTTGAAAAATCTATTTTTAATGGCCTTTTAATACCCTAAAAAAATAATTTCCTAAATTTCATGCCCTTAATTTTAATAATTTATGTTATGTATTACTCTGTCAATCAGGGCAAAAAATTTCTATAAGGTTTTTAAAAAAATATATGTATTAAAAAATTTCAGAATCTGAAACTTGGAAAAATAAATGTTTTGGAAACTTTTTTTCCCCCTTAGTAAAAACTAAAATTTAGCGAATTGATTCAACAAATAATAATATTCAAATGAATGAAGACATTATAAAACACTGCAAAAAAAAAAAAAAAAATTATCATTACAATTTATGGTTTCAAAAGTTAAAATCGTGCCATATTAGATATTACATGATTGACTAACATAATTGCATATCACAATAAATTACTATTCAATGCTGTAAAAAGAAATCGCTTTTAAGAGATTATTTAAGAGATCCAAAATGACATATTAATGACAATGATGACTGAATAGTAATGTATTATAAAGAGGCTTCACTGAAAGTTTTTAGAACAGCTTTTTCCATGTTTGATATATTTCTTCGGCATACCAAATTCATCCTGATGTATTCTTATTTTTCCTTAATAGGATCAATCTGTATATTCTTCTTTAACAATATATAAAAGGTTACACATATACTTACCAGGCATACTAAATTTTTAAACATATAAAACACTAAAAATTGAACATTTTTCAAATCTCAACCAGTATGGCACAGTAAGTATTTAATACTGCCCTTTCCACATAATTATTCCAGTATTTCAACAAACAGTAATGCACACAGTTCAAGAAAGAGGGAAGGGGGAGGAAGGATCATTAAGCCTTATCTTAATATTTGTTGGAACCCCTGTAGTCCTTCTCTGTATTCTTTTTTGTTAGCTTTCTGTCTTGATACATCCAGTAAACAAGTCTTGAATGAACCAAGATTTTGAATTGTTATATTCAACAAGTAGAGAAACCAAACCAAATGCTTCTTGAGAAAATTAAGCACTTTTTTAGGACTTTTAAGCCCCCCCCCCAAATAAAACACTTTAATGTGCTTTAAAGTGGTTTTCAATTTTAAGCACTTTTCATGACACCAAGCACCCCGAGTCCTTCAAACGGTCCCAATGAATAAGTAACATGATTTATCAAAAATTGAAAAAACTCTTAAAGCTGATTTAGAGAAGGACAATCTAGCAGATTATTACCAATTGGAGGTGAAAATCATTGACAAAAGAACAGAAGAAAACCAGCAAGAAGTTGTGGCAGTTGATGAGGAATTGATGCAGTTGTTTTTTAAGAGATGCCCTGCCAATGTTTCAGAACATTTAACTCCACACTATTTCATAAAAGATTACTAAATCATTTTAATCACCATAACTAACTGACTAGTGATAAAGCATAGGAAGTGACTCATTTCATGAATTCCAAGGATATAAAATCAGTTCAATTAACAATGAAATCATTTTCAAGAAAATATATATTCAAATAACTAGAATAAAGGAATAATCATTACCAGCTATAAATGGAAGCTTGAATTTACATAAAGGAATATTTGTTGAGAAACAGCAGAAAAAAAATACAAAAGAAGACAGAAAAACTCGGTTATTTTTGAACATCCTGTGTTGGACAAGCAACTAGAAAAAAAAGACAGTTCGTAACTAATTTACCTCAAGTTAAAAATGAATTTTAAAAAATGGGGTATCTTATGAGATAAAATACCACCTTATCTGAAAGACTCCTTAATAAATGAATTTAAAAATCCCATGCTGAATGGCCCGGAAGAATATGTAGTTCATATGTCTATGAATATTAAGTCTATTCCATGTTTAATATTCATAGATATAAAGACAAATGTTACAGTTGAGAATTGATACCTTGAAATTTTTCTTTTAAATCGCACCCAGTAGTATAACATCTCTTACTACTTAACTAAAGATTATCACTGGTATTCAAGCAACAAAAGGAAACTAGATATGACCATCAGATGTGATTCAAGACTATTTATGCATCAAGTACACATTATTTGCATAATGCATCCTCAAGCTAGAAATTTTATTGAAAAAATATGTATCTATTATATATGAAAAGAAATGAAATTTTTACAGAAAGAAAAGAAATGCTATTACATTAAGCTAACAATAAATTTTTCAATCTTGTACAATCTTATCAAAGGAAGAAAATCCTAATCCCCATTCATTATGAATTTTTTTGAATCTCTTGAATATACTGAAATGCAGCAACTCCACTTCTAATATTGGTTTTGCACCGTATACCATCTTTCATATGAAGGTGTAAATGAAGACAGATTCTTAAAATTGAAATTTGCACAATTTCGATAGCAAAAAGTCAAATTCAAATGTAGAAAAAATAAGCTTATATAACCTAAACCTCAATCACAACAGAATATATCAATAAAGGAATCAATTTTGAAGAATTCATTAAGGTTTGCTTCATTTAATAACTCGGCCAACTCTAAAATTAAATTACAGAGCAATTGTCGATCTTTCATAAACTGGCCAAATCCAATAAAAGTAAAAAATCATCGAGTAGTAGTCTGCGATAAAAAAAAAACAATCCTAAAGAAAGTTAACTTTTTCGTTTTGAAAATACTTTTTTTTTATTACAGGTATCAAAAACAAATATTTTAAACAATTTTTTTGGTCAAATACATGTGTGCATAATATCATTGTGCCATCTATTGGAAAAAAGAATTTGTTGTAAAATAGAGCTGAGTGCGAGCATTTAGAAAAAGATGTGTGCACCATCTCAGCTCTTTTCAATTTAATTATCGCGAATTAAACATGAATTACAGTCAGCTAGATTAGTTTTTATTTAATGAGTTTTGAGTTCTTTTTATGAGTGTCAATGTCATTTGGTCCATCAAGCCAGAGTGAAATTATTAGTGTGAAAACAGTTTTGATTCACTATCAAATGTTCTGCGATTCACGAGTTATTGAGATATCCAGAGTATAAAAATTCTTCATAAAAGGCAGGATTGTTTAGTTTTCTTAACTGACTGTACCTCATTTCAAAATGTTTAAGATTTGCAGGAAGGATGATTTAAGTCTTATTGCCAAAGAACTTGATTTGAACAAAAACAATAAAACGATAGTTTTAGAACTAATGATATGATTAAAAAAAGCAACCAATTTAAACTGATTCTGAAATTGTAAGTGACCTTGCAAAATTAATTAAATTATAGAAAGAGCAAAAACTGAGCTTGAAATAGAGCAAATTCATGCCAAGTTAAAAGAAAATAATGCATAATCATTTGAGCTTAATGATTCCTTAGGCTCATTAGTAAAGAGTATTAGAACTCTAATAATTAAAGTACCAAACAATTGTGGTTTCTTTTTTTCATCTTTAGAGCGAGCATTTACAGTAAAGAGTGTACCAGAGAAATATAAATCCGAGATTCTTCTTAGCCTACTAGGTGAAAGATCATCCAATATAATCACATACATAGATGCCGAGGATCTAAATAAATGAGAAAATTAAAGACATTGTGCTGTGAGAATTTCAGAATGACTATGCATCAATCAAATAAGACCTATGTTCAGTTCGCATCACATTTAACCACTAACTGGAAATATTACTTCAAAGTAAAAAATATGTCAAATTTTAAAACATAAACCAACTCAAAAGAGTTTGTTGTAAAATAGTGGAGCCACAAGCAGCCGGGAAGAGATTTGTGTACCATTGGCTCTCATCAATTTAATTATTGTGAAAATTGAATTACAGTTTGCTAGGTTATTTTTTGTTTAATGAGTTCGAATTCTTCTTCTGAGGTTCGGCATCACCAGTTATTTTCAAAATATAGTTTGGTCATTTCAAAATTATTTTATCAGGTAGAATTATACACCTTGTGGCTGTACTATTATCCTATTTTGAGCATAAGTTACCAGACTGCAATTTATTGATGTTCTGCATCTTGTAAATAGATAAGGTAAGAAATTTTTAAACAAGAGAAAGAGCTATAGTATGAAAAGTGCTTGATATATTAATAAGCACATAATGTGGAGATGAAATGGCTCTGGTGATAAAAACAAAGAAACCATATAATATAGAAAACAATTTTGATCAAAGCACTACTTAAAATTAAACCCAATAAGAGTTGGCAGCTACCAACACTAAGCATTACAAACTTTGTGCTTTACCATGATGCTGGCTGATACCTATACATTGGGAATCATACCTAAGGATAATAATACTCTTAACGCTAAATTGAAGAAAATGATTCATTCACTAAATCTCCACAAGACTAATAACATAGGGTCATACTTCTTAACTAGCACACTAGGGAGTGTAGTATACTGCTACTTTAAAGGGTTTCTATACACCCTAAAGAGTTATTAGGATTTTTGGCATTCAAAAGAAGTCAGAAACAGAGTGGCTGAAATGCCTCATGGAATGCCCTTCAAGTGCCATCATGGGTGAGAGGAAAGCAAAAGAATGGAGGAGAGGAACTGAAAAAAGGCCAAAACAGACATTACATCAAAGCTGTAATGTCTGTTATACTAAATAAGTGAGAATGAATGAGACAACTCATGTATAGTCAGGTATTAAGATTTTATATTATATACAAATTTATATAATGCATTTCAGAAAAAAGAAAAAATGTTAATTAAAAAAATTAATATTCAAATTTATATTCATTATGCAAATTTACCTATCATAACAATTTTTTTAAAAATATGCTACAGGTGAGAAAATGAATATGTTCTTGGACAAAATTTCTACTCATTTAAAATATACAGTTCTACTTAAAAATACTAATTTATTAAAAAAAATACCAAGAAAAGGGGATATATTTATATAAAACAAGTTAAGCTTATTTTATAATAAAATCTCAAAAATTCTACTTTTTTTATAATTAGCAGAAATTATTGAAATTGTTTATAAATATTATATTATATTATTATAGTATATCGGAAATATATACAACATAACAAAACAAAGACATGAGGAAAAAGGAAGGGGAAGAAAGAATATTCTACTTCTAAACTCAGCACAGATGAGAAGGGCCATATTTTTTTAATTACAGAAAAATAATATAACATCTATGCTGAATAAAAGAACTCACCAAATTAACCTTAGGAAAAATTCAGCCAAAGCAGGAAACACAAAGTCATCACTTCCTATTCGCCATCGTCTTTTAAATATAACAATACCTGGCATTTTCACTCTAGAAATATAGATAAAAAAGATATTTGCAATTCATTTCTTAAAATATTTCCATTTTCCTTCTAGAGAGTAAAAATAGCAATATTAAATTAATATTCAAGCATTAAAATAAAGAATATGATGATAACCAGTCAAATCTAGAAGTTAGTATGCATAAGCAAAAGAACAGAGTTAAAATACAAAATAATTAAATTTTATTATTTTTAATGATCTTGTTCAAAGTTAAAAAAGTTATGTGATTTCATCAATACGAGATATTTATTGATTTATTTTCAAATAGTCTTTATGAGGATTTCAATTAAAGTGGGTAATTATGATGCACTAATTAAGCACATAGACAGGCCAGTATAAAAAGCACTTTTAGAATTTCCTTGAAGCTGAAGGAATTCTCAAACTAATTATAAACGTCTCAAAACACTAATTCAAAATCCAAAAGATATGGTTTTGAAATTTTTCCCCCGACACGAATTTATTTTTGAAGTTATCAATTTCATTAATACAAACTTCAGTTTCATTCTTAATATTACTTGGAATATTTGATTTTAAAAATATCAACATAGATTACTTATAAATGGTTAAATCTTTCAAGATATTTCTCCTGTATATTCAATGTCAATATAGAGGACACGTAGAGATGATCAATTTAAAATTAATATTCACTGTTTACACAGCTGATTTTTTCCCCTTACAATCACAATGTTCATAACTTAGTGTATTAAATTTTAAAAATATAATAACATTATCTGTAAGTTAGTATATATAAATACATCAATATCTTTTGTAAATAATCACACACACACACACACATATATATATATATATATATAGAAAAAAATAATAAATACAAGTTAATAAATTACAATCCTTATATAAAAATAATAATATAAGAAATTACTTTTTAAAAAAAATATTATTAGCTTCATGATAACTAAAATATTTTCATGTATAAACTTCACTTATTTTTTGTTGTTGCTAACTTTAATTTCAGCAATGTTATTGTACAAAGTATCAGTTAAAATCATAATAGCACAAAAGAGAAACATAAAATCAGAATTTTGTAATTTATAAAAAACTTAATTAGTGCAAATTTCATATAATATATATCATTAAATCAATTTTCGCCTGCATAACCAAGACCTTCAAAAGTTCGCAACTTTACATTAACAAACTTTAAAAGAATAAAATTTAAGAAACATTAAATTAAACTATTCTCTATATGACAGGAATTGTAGCAGAATTCAAATCATTACTTCAATTGTGAGACACTGCAATCAAGTTTCAATTACATAACCAAAAATAAATAATTTCAAACATTTATTTAAAATAATAAGTACCGATTTAAGGCAACTTAGAAATCTATTTGATTCGCTTACAGATTACTCACTAAAAGATTCAACAAGCTTCATTGCAAACCAACATCCAGTTTTGAACAATTTTTGGCCCACAAGGAAACAGTTTCTGCAGTTTTTATACCTCAGAGAAATATGATAAAAAATTATTAACATTCACAGAAATTTCTCAAAGGAATGTTATCATTTGATAATCATAAATTAACAACAAATATTCTATTATCTGCCACATATGACCCCAATGTGATCAACTTGATATAAAGGCTAAGAATAATTCATTATCACTTCTCTAAATAACACAAGAATTCTATATCTTATAAATTTATCACTATCCAAATAAGTTCTTATTGTGAAGCATTTCAATAAAAATAGTAGCATTTTATTAATTTGTATATCAATTGGACAAAGAGTGATTAATTTGCAGGAGCAGTGATCAATTAATCAAAATTATATATAGTGGATGAAGTCTCTGTACAATATATCATAAAATCTAATGTATTTTACAGCAAAATTTTGATATACGCTGATGAGAAGGAGATAGCTTTTTTTTTTTTTTTTTTTTTGTATATATCCCTATATTTTAGCTGCTTTACCTCAAAGTATTTTTGATTCCAACTTAAAAGGACATACAATCTATAGTTATTATTGGATGAACAAAGGAATTTTACTGTTTGAAAATTTTATCCTTTGAGTCCTCAGAAAGACTGAAAATTGATGAAAATGGCTAAAATAAAATAATTATTTTATTATAAAATAAATTTTGTATTACTTATTGCTTAAAGCAAAGTTATTAAAAAAGAAGATATTCCAGTTTAATTTTACTCACTCCATGCATTAGAGTTAACAATGATTGAAATCTCCATATAGTTTATTGTTGATGGGTATGGCATGGTATGTCATAGTTTAAAATAGAGATGAGGATACCAAATTTGTAACAAGAGAGAGGTAATTTGTACAGGAGTTTAATTCCATTTAAATGTGAAAATTCAGAGTATTATTCAAAAAACCATTATATCACTTCCTATCCTTACAAGACTGATCAAGTTACAAAGGTAAGAGCAGTTTTAGTCTAAATTTACAATGTTATCCATGCATTTTTTTTTTCAGTATTGGCTTTATTCATAAATTATTTATAAACTAAATAGCCATTATTATTAATCCAATTTTACCTGTTTTAATCATTTCTGTTTAAGATATACTTTGACCAGTATGCTGAAATGAAGAAGAAAAATATATTCTAATTTCATAAATTCAAATCTTGCATATAAAATTTTTTTACCATATACTTAACATCTGGTACATTTTAAAATTTAGTTAGAAAATACCAAACAAGTTATACTAATGATAGATTTTTTTTTTTTTTAACTTACAGATGATTTACCAAACACTGATAGAAATATTGAGCTCTTTTATAAGGATAATACTGCACACATATTTTATCATAATAAATATGCTCAAAAAATAACATGCAACAGAAGAATCGCAAACCAACATTTGCCTGAAATTATTTTTTAGTGGGCTTCACAATTTTAAGCCATATGCTTTCAACATTTCAATAAAAGAATCTTTCAAACAATATGAATTCAATTTTGTCAGATAAAACCTGAAAGTCACCTAAAAATCATTATATTCAGCTTGAAGCAATATTAAATATAGCTTATTTAATCAATCAAAATGATTAATATTTAAATCCTGCCACATAAAAAAAGAAATTTCAGTCTAAGAAACAGTAAAAGGCTCTATTTGCAAGAAATATATATTACAGTTATCATTTTTATGCTGTTATTTTATGCTTATTACAGTTATCAATTTTTTTAAAAAAACAATTCATGTTCGAAAAATTTTCATAGCTTATCTGTTGCATTTGGAAGAATTTCCAATAAACTAAAAAAATAACAGTAAGATATAAAATACTGAAAAAATAGTAAATTCGAATATCCCCCACCTCTAAAATAAAAAAAAAGGAGGAATTACATTTAAATATCAAATTAGACTTCATAATGCCTAATGTGTATGTTTCCAATAAAAAATAATTTCTCGAACAGAAAGTATAATAGACACATTGGATACCTTTAATAATAATGCAAAACAGTTGTAATTAAATGAATGCAAGAATATTTAAACCGATAAAGGTTAATAGAATAATATAACAAAGCAACTACCAGGGCTTTTTCATTTCTCTCAACGTAGCTTAATTCCTGCAGTATAAAAAAAACATTTCAAATGTCCCGAGAAAGTTAAATTTAATAAATACCTAAATTATGTGCTCGTCAATAAAGCACACACAGACTTTTTAATTTATACATGCTAAAGAAAATACGGACAAAAAGATGTACAATATATGAAGGAGCTAACTATTAATTTAAATTCGCATTTTGAGAATCATTTAAGCGTTTAGAAAGGTAGTAATTCATCCTTTATGTAATTCAAGAGGAAAACAGCTGCCGCTAAACCGCTTCACTTATGACATTTAAGAAAGGTTTCTTATTTTCATTGCAGCAGATTATAGGACCGAGTTGAGGTGGATTCTTTTCTTTTTACAATGAAAAACAATTTATATTATCAAAAATTTTATTAATACAAAAAATTTTATTTTAAATAAAATCAAATTCATAAAATTTAGAAACAATTTGTGAGAAACAATTGCTGTTAGAAAAAATTTTGAAACTTTTTGAAATTTTAATAACAATATGTATAATTTTAAGCAACGAATGCATCGATAATCATTAGACAAACTATAAGTAATGATTATGTTGAAATTGCATCCATAATTTCATAATTTTTACATAATTTTTATTTCAGAAAGAACACGGTTACTTCACATCATTTTCGTCGCCGATTGGCTGATTTGAACAATGAAGGAAGCAGAGGGGATGTTTTATGAACGGAAGAAGACTAGGATTTGAGGTGAGAGATTGAACACTCGTTTCCTTTTCAATGTATTTTGATAGATATTTACTTCAGATATAAAATAGATACTTCAGGTATATTTTGTTATAAAAGATTTTGATGTGATGGAAAGAAATCGAGTAACTTCCAGGCTTCGACCCCGACCGTATGATCTGAGACGAAAAGTTCTTCTAAAAAATTTCTTCCGAGAACAAATGACCTATATTCCACACATACGCAGTACAGATGAAGTATCCTTAGATGCAAGCGGTGATTCTGATTTTGATGAAAATGAATCGAATTCAAATACAAACGAAGGAAATGTTTTGACTCCGAAGAAAGTAGAGGATAATATTGTCACAACAGCATCTATGTCAGAGCCTGTTCCTAGTACTTCTAATTGCTGTGAAAAAGAAAATTCTCACGACCTGGAGAGTTTTTCCAATGAACCTTCGTCAAATGTGACTAAAATGGATGAAAAGCCAACTTCAAAATTTCCTCGACTTTCGCGTATCATTGAGACAATCGACTCTCATTTATCAAAGAAGAATCGAAGGAAAGGCATCATAAAAGCAAAACATGAACTTCGAGCTTGCAAAAGCATTCTGAAACCTACTGGCATGAAAACAGTAAAGGATACTGAAGGTTCTGCCAGAGTGAAAGCTAAATCATTTTTTGAAAGATTTAAATCTCGACGTGATAAAAAACGCAACAAAATTCCAACATCAAAGATAAGCAATTTATTTGGTTCCCGAAATCAATCCCCTGCGAAATATGATTCCAAAGTTTCTACCACTTCAACAAAATCTGTTCAAACTGATGTAAGTTGGTCACCAGATCGTTATCAAAATATAGAAATATCAAATATATCCTTACGTGCAGAAAATAGATTGCTTTCTGAAAGCTTATCTAGTATCATTATTAATACAGATTTTATATCAGATTCCTCACATAATTCCCTTTGCACAGATTCTTATACTAACAGCAATTATAATTCAACAGCATATAATGCTGAACAGATACCATTAACTGTAACTAATGGTAATGGAAGTAATTCTAGGCAAACTGGCTTCTCAGGAACTAGAATTTTGCGTTCAAAATCAATGCAAGATGAAAAGAGAAGTCAAGCCCCTTCTCATCTTCGAACAAGAAGCTTCAATTTCCGAGATATAAAAAGACCTTATACATATAATGCTGAACAGATACCATTGACTGCAACTAATGGTAATGGAAGTAATTCTAGGCAAAATGGCTTCTCAGGAACTCGAATATTGCGTTCAAAATCAATGCAAAATGAAAAGAGAAATCAAGTCTCTTCTCGTCTTCGAACAAGAAGCTTCAATTTTCGAGATATAAAAAGACCTTATACTTGTGATACTTTAGTTGCAAATGAACCATATCATTCTAAACAAGGACATTATAAAGTAAATCATATTGCAAGTACTAATCCAGTATGTGCCAAAACAAGACTTTCAATTCTTCAGAGAATTGATGCCTCTCCTTTGTATAATACAAATACTTCATCTACTTTGAGAATTTTGTCTAATAAATCAGGTAAAACCATAATTAGGCGTTCTTCAATGCCAGAAAAAGTATACAGTTGTAATAATCAAGCACGCCCTATTAAGTCAAGTAGCATGCGGGAAAGTAATTGTTATTCACGGGTATCATCATCTCAGTCTTCACATCGTCGGTCTAACTCTTATAAAGGATATCCTTCTTCCGTGCCTTTTCAAGATCTTCCAGCTGAAACCTTCTATTAAGTAACACATTTTTTTAAGACTATTTTGTGAAATCTTGTTTTGGAAAATATTGAATTTTCGATTATTTATACTTATACTGAAATTTATGCAAAAGTTAATATTCTTTGTATATGAGTATTAGCAATTGTTACTGGATGTTTATTTTGAAAATGATATATTTCATCATTTTACTGTATTTGTTCCATTTATATCTGGGATACAAAATGACTGATTCTATGTGACATGCAGTTTTCTATTGGGGAAAAAAATATATATATTTTAGTACAAACTGTATTTGTCAGAATGGGAATGAAAGGTAAATAGGTATTCTGCCTAGTTATAAATTCCTTTCTAGTTAAAATGACTTAGTGAAATGTGGCATTAGATTCAGCGGGATTGCAAGCAATCTTGATTGGTGAAGGTACAAGCTGCTAAATTTATTCGAAACTGAAATCTTTTTCATCATCATTGTGCTGTTTTAAAGAATTATTTAGAGTTGAAAGTTTACAGATTTTTGCTGTTATAAAAATAATAATGCAAAATAATGACAGAGTGTTTTCTTCCTACTGCTGTATTTCTATTCTTCATATAATTTTTGTACTTAAAGAATTACAAAATAAAAGTAGTAATTAAATAAAAATAATCAAAATTTAAAATTGTAATGAAAATTATAATGTTTTGTTAATGAATTTTGTTAAAATAAAACTTTTTTCTCTCATATAATCAAAAACCTTCCTCTCTTAAGATGTGGATCATAAGAAATATGAATAAAGTGATCTCCAAATTGTTAATCACTTATAAGCTGAAAATTACTGTGATTATCTGTATAGATCTTTTTCTGTATAGAAACAGAAAGAAGAAAATAATGGCATCAAATAAGTACAACATTGAAAAATATCAAGAACTGTAAACTTTCTTATATATTCTAAATATTTATAAATTGAAAATAATCTTGAAAAATATTTTACGATAGTAGTTATGTTATATGTTGTAGTTTAAAAAAAAAAATTGACTTGCATCTGATTAAAGTTGCTTTTGTGATTTACAAGCTGAATTTCATACAAGTGCCACTATTTTTGATTCAACTGTTTTAGTCTTGTTGTATTTTAGGCATAATTTTGACTATTATTAGCCTCTTACCTGTTCGAGTTCCACTTGTAAAATCCCTGCATGCACTAACAAATATTTGGTTTAAAAAAATGTATGAACTTTAATTTAGAGTTTTAAGAACTAATAAATAATCAGAATTAAAATAATTTTAACCCCTTGACTTACAGGTTTATTTAAATTAATGCATCTTATTTGAAGTATTTGTTAATTCCTATTATAATATAAGAAGCATTTAAGATATTAAAGTATTTTCAAGTGATTTTTGCATTTTAAATTACTTGATATTTTTACTTAGTTGTAGATTTAAAACTAAAAGTTCAGTAATTTATTTTGCATTTCATAAATGTCTATATATTAAGAAGTTATAATTATTTATTCATTATTTTATTTTAACTAAAAAAATGTTAGAACATTTTTAAAATTTAAATTTTTTATGTCATTACGAAATAAATAGGAGGGGTGTGACAATTTTATAAAAAATTTCTGAATTATTTTCTGTTGTTACAAAATGGAAATTTTCAGAATAGCATCTTGAAACATTTTAACATATTAAAAGTGTTTCATATTAATAATTAAGATTTTAATTTGATAAATCAACTTAGCAAGAAAAAAAAGTCCCCCCCTCCCTTTCTTTCTTTATAAGGAAGGGATGGGACTTGTTTTTTGAAAATAAAAATTCATATTTAATTTTCAGAAATGCTGTGGGGAAAAAATGACTGTGTGATACTTATATACCTAAGGTTTAGTGTAAATTATAGCATTTATTTTACCTTGCATTATACATAGTAAAATCAAATGAAAAGTATGTGTATGCCCAATTAGTGCCACCAACTATCTTTGGTGGTTATTATCAATAATGGAGTGTTCAGTTTCTTGCAGAAAGATGAAATTTCTTTTTTCGTTTCTCTTCATAAATTGTATTTTAAAACTATTCTACCATCCTTATATTTATTCCCAATATGGTGAATAATGGAATTTTTTACTGTTAAAAATTTAATTAAAACAAAATAATTTAAACTTATATTTGATTCATCTTTACCAAATATAAATTTAATCTGCTTGTATATTTTCATGCTCATTTATATTGATATGAATTCTTTCATCAGAGGTGCCATGGACAGAAATGCGAGATTCCTGATCAGAGGATTCCTCAATCTGAAATCCCCCCCCCCATTTCCTGTATTTTTTATTTCTGATTTTTTTTTTAATGAATATTATTAAAAATCCTTTTTTCCCCCACTTTCTTACCCAAGCAATATTTTATTTAAAAAAATTAAAGCTTATGCTTAGCATTTATAAATAGTGTAACAGTAAGAAAAAAAAAAATGCTAAGAAAATTTGAATTTAAACTTCAGTGTGTATGTTTTGAAGAAGAATCGTGAAAGTAATTCTTTTTTAATTTCAAAAATAATGATTATATTGGTTACATAATTTAATTCCAAAATAAGATAATCTTCTAAATTTAAAATATCTAAAATTTTTATGTAATCAATGTAATTATTTGGCTGGTGATATCATTGGGGTTGTCCCATCCTACTGGTTAAGCAACATGTTAAAAAACTAGCTTATTACAACAAACATGCCTATCTTAACTCTTCATTCATGCAAGATATATCATTGACTCTATAAAACAATTAGCAAAAAAGAATGATTGAAAACTTTGTTAAAAATATGAGTAGTTACTAAATTCTGATAAATGTCTTTTTAATATCTCAGATGCTTGCAGCTAAAAAGTTTTACTGCAATAAATATGATGCTGTGATTACTCTATTTGGTAAAGAAGTTGAATTAAAAACAAGGTTTCTTTTAATCTTTTTGACAGATCTGATAAAGCTTAATATTTACTGATATTAGGTTTTTTTTATACACATAAATGTAATTTATTATCTGTAATCCTGGATGACTTTACCTGTCATAATGGAGGCAACTGAAGAAAGAAAATGCAAATCAAGAAGAATTTTATTGTGTATGCATTTATCAGTCAAGAAATGTATGTCTACTTTAGGGTTACTTGCAAATTGTGATGAAGATCTATAGTTTTATAAATCTTGATGAATTTAATCTAATGTAGTCAAGTATAAATTCTATCTGAAAGCTGAATTGTGATGCTATTATGAAATATGAAAAAGAACATTGTTTACGATGGAACTTGTTAACCCATCAAGATGCATGTTCCTTCTTTGCTAAATTGCAAATAATAACTTTCTGTTTTATTAGTTTAAGCTAACTACTTTTAAACTGTTATTTTATACTTTGAATTGTTTTTAAAATATGTATTTGTAAATAAAATATATATATATTTTTTTAATTGGATGACATATTTATGTGGAAATCAATTTTCACATTACCACATCTTTTCAGTAAAGGCATATCTCAATATATATTGTTTGTTGCAGGAACCCAAGACTATCATTTTTGGATGATTTTGCTTCATTTGAAGAGTAATATGCAATGAGTATATTGAGTGTATTTATGAAGTTCTTTGTTGCATTTTGATTGTTGGCTTATTTCATGCATTGTATTTCAATTCTCTTTTTTGCTTGTTAATTTGTATTATTTTGATTCAAAAACTTATTTGTTGTTCAGTTTTGTAGAATATCCTAATATTAACTCTGCACTTTTGTTGATATTCATTTATAGGTTGTATTAATAAATAAAGTGTAAACATTTTCTCTCCGCTATAATTTGGTGTAAGTGTAAAGGATGTCCGTATCTTAAAGAAGACAGCATGTAACTTTAAATAAAATTTGTATTCATTTCACTTATTACATTTTGAGTATTTGCATATTAAATTAATGCTATTGGCGAATTTTAGGCTTGACTGTAAGCTATATGTCATTGATAAACATAATAGACTCACATACACGTTTGGGTTTACCCACATGACTGGCATGTGGGTAATCCCATTACAGTAAATTTAAATTATGAATTTATTTTTGCAGATTGCAGCCTGCAATTAAATTTAAAGTTTCCATTTTTTTATTGTATTTATTATATTCTCTATGACTACTAGAGTAAGTTTTATTTCTAACAAGTCTTTTTAAATTATAAATAACTTTGGCAGAAATATTTTGCTATTATCACTTCTTCAATTTTTTTTGAAGAAAGGTTTATATATATATATATAAAACGAAAAGTATAAGCTATTTAATAGCAAATGTTTCTTTTGGTTGAACAAACATTTATCAGGATAATCATTTTGATATGTTATTTTAATAAAACAATGGTATCATTGACAAGTTCTTTTATGAGGAAAGGAGCAGTTCAACCTCTGGGTGGTTCCATTCTTCGTGTAAAACCTTTTGAAAAGCGGAGGCAAGGAGACCAGTAAGCTGTTGTAAAAGCAGGGTTTCCATGCCACTGGGAGAACCTAGTAAATACAGGGAATTTAAAAATCGCCTGAAGAAACCGGGAAATTTGAAAATTGTGATAAAAACCTGGGAAATACAAGGAATTTTAAGTTTCTTAGCTTTTTTTTTTTTTTTTTTTTTTTTCCCCTCATCTAAAGAATGCCAATCTGCAAAAATAAATGATTGTAATCATTACTTCCAAAAATGAAACTCGCTCCATTTCAATTCTTTTTCTTTTTTCGGTTCTTTTTCCTTGAGATTCCCGAATTGCAGTTAATTTGCATGCGCGAACTACATAAAAGAATATAATACATTTATCTGGCAGAAATATTGGATCTGTTGAAGAAGCGCGGTGATATTTACAATACTTGAGTTATTGAATGGTTTATTTATTATTTGAGAAATTGTCATCATATTCAAAGTAGATTAGAGAAATTTTTAAATAATGAATTGTTCAAAATCTGTATTTAATACGAATTAGATGTATAAAATAATCCTGATTTTGCTGTATGAGTTCGCGTAGTTCCGCAAAATCCCTTTGTTGTGTACTCAGAGTGCGTAGCATCATAACAAATGCTTAGATTTGAAAAGCATTTTTAAGCGCTTTAAAAGTGCCTAATTTTGAAAATAGGTCCTTAAAAAGTGCTTAATTTTTTCGAGAAGTGCAGATGCAGCATTGTTTCCCCACACATTGAATAAGATAATTTGAAAGCACAATCGTAAAGACTTGTTTATCAGATTTATCAAGAAAGAAAACTAATGAAAGGGAAGAATTCGGACAAGGAATGCGTAGTGAAATAAATCCAGGGGTGCCAACACATATTAAGATAACGCTTATGAGACTTTTTTTTTTCCCGCTTCTTCTTTCTTCCACAATGTGCATTGCCGTTTATTGAAATAATGGAGTAATTATCCAGAAGGGGCAGTACGAAATATGTACTGTGCCATACTTGTTGCTTCTTAAAATTAAAAAAAAAACCGAATATTTTTCAACATCTCAAACGCTAAACAAAATTTTAATGTTTGAGATGTTGAAGAATTAATTTAAGTTATGCCTAGATACTTTTTATGTGTCGTTAAAGAAGAATACGCAGATTGGTCCGATCAATAGGAAACAAAAATAGAACATGCTTAATTTGGCATGCATCAAAGAAATATATCGAACGTGGTAGAAGCTGCCGTGAAAACACTTGCAGTGAAACCTCTTGAATACGTTACACTTTCGATCCTCATTCCCTTTAATGTTGTTTTGGAGCAATCCCTTGCACGGCTTATTAGATTGATCTTAATGTTTTATACTAAAATGTTATTAATTGGGGTATGTAATGATGTTACTCGATCGCGTTAAATCTAGTACGATGAGATTTTAACTTGAAGCCATATGTTTTCAATGATCGTGATTTCTTTCACTGTGTATTTTTTTAAATGAACCCATCCATTTGAAAATTATATGTTGGATCAATTTCACCAAATTTTAGTTTTTAACAAGGGAAAAGAATCCTGCTAGCTCTGATATTTAAAATTTTGAATGAAATAAAAAAAGTTTTTCATAACTTTTATTCTTCAGGGTTCAGATATTATAATTTTATAAAGATTTTTTTTATATAGAATTCTCCCCCCCCCCCCAATGAAATCTTCCTTTACATATAAAGGATTTACTTGAGTAAGAGAGCAATGCTTAACATAAACCATTGAAGTTTGGAAAGTTACTTTTGGGTTTTAGAGGCCCATTAAGAACGGATATTCCAAAATTTTAGAAGTTCAGTTTTTTCAAAAAAAAAATAAAAATAATAATAATAATAATAATGCTGTTGCCGTAGCATTAAAGAATCATCGCACAAAGATTATTTTTACTTCATTTTAAAAGTATTTTAATAGCTTTTCTTTTATACCAATTTTATTTGAATGAATGCATTTTTCTCCTTCAGTTTTAGTAATTTTTGAAAAATTAGTTTTGGACATAATTTATAACAAATTTATAACAATGATTTTTATTATAATGAAACTCAAATCAATATCATTGCTTCCTTGAGTCACGTTATTTTACCGCTTTTAAAATGACAAATGGGAAAAAATGCTTTCTTTGCTTTAATTTAGTTTAATTAAATTAATAAATTAAATTTTCAAGCAGTTTATTGAATAATGTAATTCAGTTTTATATTCAGAATTTTTATTTTGTTCCCAAAGAAATATAAAGGTTTATCCAAATTGACAGAGTAGTGCGCAGCAAAAACCATCTAACTTAGGAGCATGAAATTTGGTTGCCTCCAATATTTTCTGGAATATTGAAGGCTGATTAAGCGCGGATTTTTCAAAATTTTAAATTAAAAAAAATTTTTAACATGTTTTCACCATAACATCAAAGCATATCATCGCAAAAAAAATTATTTTACGCCGTTTTAAAGGCTAAAAAACTAGCTTTTCTTTAATAAAAATTTTGTTTGAATGAATGCATTTTTTTTCTTTTGTTTTAATAATTTTTGAAAAATTAGTTTTTGGACGCAATTTATCACATTGATTTTTATTATGATGAAGTTCAAAACATCGCTTTATTTTACCGCTATTCAAGTCATAATGAAAAAAAAAAGTTATATTTTTCCCATAGTATCAGTATTGCCCTAAACAGCGAAACCTTATTTTATTCTGATCTCTAGACTCGTAAGCATTCCACCAGATATGAAAAATCCTACAGCGCAACGATAATACATTTATATAATTCGGTAGATCTCAGTGTAAGGATTTTTTAACCTGGATTTAAAAAGAAAAGGCACTTTTAACCAATTAACTGCAGAATTAATTTTTTAAAGACCCTCAAGACTCATTTTTAAAATCAAGCGATATATATATATATAATGATATTTTAAAATTTAATTCTAATTTTTAGCTCAATTCAGAACATATTTAACTTCATTCTAAAATATTCTTTTATCCCCTAATCCCATTCTACCTTTTCTATTTTATTAATTTGACTCGAGTTCTAAAATTGCTGCATCAGCTAAAAGCCAATAAAGTTCCCACACTCTGAGTGAAGGGATAAAAATCTGTCCAGGCAAGCACATTCTTTTTAAAAGACAAGGCAAGATTCCTTGCCTGGGACGACGCGTATAGAGAAATCCTTATCAAAATCTCACTGTATATAAACACTATGAAAAATATTTCCCCTCTTTTTTACGCTAATCTGCCATGGAAGCACATACGGATGCTGAAATGGCGGGCATACATCTTGCGTAACCATGCGTGCGACTTGGTGTAAAAAATCACTAAATAAAGAGTTTTTCCATTTATTTTGGGCTTTTTTTTTCATCCCTCCAGCATCAAATTCGAATTTCTAGCCATACAATCCTATGTGATTCTTTTGAGGTTTCTGCCACCGTTAAATTTTTGTACATAGAATTTTAATCCAACTATATGCACGCTAATTGGTTGTAATAAATCAGTTAAAAAGAATTTTTGATCAGAAAACATATAAAACCAGATAATTTTTTTAAGTACCTCTTGTATTTATAATTTATGTATTTAAGGGAATGATTTTATTAAACAATTACTAAGTCTAGCAGAATTGTTTACTAGAAAGTTAGGAGATAGATAATTTTGCTGCTGAATGTGACCTTTATGTTTATGTCAAAAGACTTAAGCATTTATCTCTATTAATAATAATAATTAAAAAAAAAAAAGAGAATGTGTGTGTTAATCATGAAGCTCTCAGACATAGCATTAAGGCATGGAAGAAAAAACTTGAGATTTTCCTGTTATAACGTCTGGAAAATAAAAAAAATTGTCAACAGAGTAGGCAATACACAACGCATTAAAAACAACATAAATCACTAAAAAATAATGTATTTTATTATTTAGAGCTATAACAAGTATTATGGTACAGAAAAGTAAAATCAGTGGAAATGTAATCTATATATGATACATTTTTAGACATAAAAAGAGTGTTAACAAGTACATAATTTTAACAAGCCTAGTAGAGAATTGTTTCCCTACAAAAAGTATCTGCTTCTCCTTCAAGACAAATACATATATATACAATAAAGTTGATAGCAAGAGTCATGGTTTTGGCATAATGGAAATTATTTCTATATGGCAGTAAAGAAAATTGGATATGTTTCACTTTGAATTATTGTATTATACCTTTAAAGCAATAGCATGTAGGTAAAGTAGACATATTTTTTAAAATAAAAAGCACCTGAAATTTGGTTTCTCAACTTAAAATTTATATACCCAATTGATTTTAGTATTATATTATATGATGGTTCTATTATATTATATGACCGGAAAGTATAGTATTAAAATATGTTTAATACAGAAACGAAATATAGTATGTAGACATTTTTAAGCATGAGATATGCAGGTGTCCACAATAATTATGGTCCAACAGTTAATTTCTAAACAGTTTTCTTAATTACATATGAGCATCTTTTTGGAAAAATGCTTTAAATGAAATAAAGTTATATGTTGTCTGAATTAATAAATATTCTGCTGAAAAGAAACATAATATTACAATTGCTATTGGTCATCTAAAAATAATCTTAATTCACTTATACTTTTTGTCAAGTGCGTTTGAGGCTGGTAGGAGCAGTTATTTATAGTTATACTTTAAATAAAAGAAAAATTCATTTGGGGGGGGGGATGCAAATAAAATAAGGAAATACTGATTTTTTTTAAAAAATTTATTTTTGCCAATTAACATGTACTTTAAAAAAAGTGGTATCTGTTGATTGATATGATCTTTCTGAAGGTAAGTATTAAAATAGATTAAAGTTGTGAAATTCAAAAATTTTATAACTAAACCAAGTTAATTATAGTTTACAAAAGAGTGGAAACTATGCAATGCAAGTCAGTGTATGAAAAACATTTAGACGAATAGGACTGAGGCATACACTGTATAAAGATTTAGATTTTGTAACCTTTCCAGAAGTTCTTTCGTTAATTGAAATATAAGCCCTGATTAGAGTGGACACCTTGTAAATTTTAACCATCTGGCAAATAAAATTTAACTTTTTGGGAAAAAAACATTAACTTTTAACATGGATTCTTAATAAATTCACTCAAATATTTCAATTGCTCTTCAAGCATCAAAATTAAAAAGTTTACAAAATTTTTACATATGATTATATTTATCCATCAAGTTAAGTTCAAATGGACTTTATATAGTTTGAAAATAAAACTGAATTAACTTATAATGCAATTTTGTATAATGTTTGATAGTTCATAAAATATAGAAGAGATTTAATACGAACAAGGTTAACATCTCAAATCTTATAAAAATCAATGTTTCAAATTTTGTACACAATGAAAATTTTAATTTTTAAAATAAAAATCCTTCAACTACAAAAGCACATAAAAAATGAGATATAGTAGTATTAAATTAAGATTATTAGATACGTTTCTGCTAAAGTCATTCTTAAAACAATAAATGCCAAAAAATTTCAAGAATCAATGCATGCATACATACATACATTAAAATAAGCATCATTCCAGAAAGTTATATTCATTTAATTTTCAGGTTTTTCTAAACATTTTACAAATATTGTTTTCTTATAACACATACAGCTTAGTATATAATTATAATACTAGAAACAACAACAAAAAAAATTACTCATACTGACACATCTTTTTATCCTTAAATGACTAATTTATTTTTATAATAATTCAAAAAAAATTCTTATTTTTTAAAATAATTTATGGGAAAAATTCATTGAAAGTTATATTTTGTTTTAAATATTATTTACTGCTAAGAAACAACTTATTGGCAATCAGTGACATTGGGATTGAATTTGGTAAAAAAGTTGTAACAGTGATAAACGTGAACTTAAATATCTTATTTTTTTTAACTGGCAACTTTTAATTCAGCATTGCAAAATAAAATATGACATCCTCAATCATGCAAGCAAAACTAAAAGGGCATGCAGTCTCAAGTAAATATCATTTCTTTTATCCTCAATATTTGTAGGGCTCTATATATGGTATAAGTTGAAATAATAAAAGTTTTAGATCTTCAATTTACTTTCAAAATAGGGTATGTTGCTTAAAGGCATTTGAAAATTAAATTGTATATATGTAGAATGGTAGACTTAAATAATTTATTTTCGACTAAATCAAAAAAAGTATATATTTTTGTTTCAAGGTCAAAATTTCCAGAATATAAAATTTTCTAATATCCTGCACTATAAAAAAAATATTAATAAATTTTTCATTGAAAGTCTAACGTATTATGCACAGAAAGAAAATGATGAAACAAGATGGTTTATCACATGCTACAATGATATAATATCAGAATATCAGTTTTTATTCATTATATGCAATCTGTAAATCAACAAATTTTATTCAATCATATATCAGCATTCATTAATTATTTCAGATGGATAATATAAAAGATTGATTTCTAATTTTTTACATCAGTTTTAGTCTTTAATTCATGATAAAAAGCGATTAATTTGTACAAGATTTTTAAAGAGTCAAAAATGGAGTCAGCTTTACAACATAACATAAATTAGGATTTCAAAAGCCATTATTCAAAGATAAAGGATTCAATTTATTTATAGCAATGATAATTTTCACCCATGATTCTGACACATCTCATTATGTATATATTTCATTTGTAATGTTTCCATGTCCAAGTTATCTTATCCATATTAGCTCATACAAGAAAATCCTATTACTATATTATATTTTGAATTCCTTTTATGACAGATACTGAAAATAAAGCTGTAAATTGAGAAAAACTGCATGCAATAATAAAATATAAATTTTCAATACAAAAATACCTATACATATTTCGGATGTGAAGTTTTTTTTTCTTCCCCTTTCTTTACAAATAGCACAAGAAGTATTCAAGTTCCCTACGCATAGATTTGTCTGATATTTTAGACACAATATCTTTCTGTTTTATAGAATTTGTTTTGTTTTATAGAAGTTTTTGAAATGCAAATAAAATATTGAAACCAAACAGAAAACTAAAGAATATAGTGATTATTCTTTATCAAAGGAATATAGATATGCATTTTTTGAAATTTATATAAAAAAAAACTAATTTTAATTCAGTGCTAAATTACTAGGAATAAACAAAACTGGAAGGACTATTTAGCTTAATAATAGATAATGCTAGCACAGCTCCTAAAGAAATTATAGAAAGAAACTATTCAAAGAAATTTCTCAACATAACTACAAACATTTTGTTTAGCAAAAGATGGCAATTTTATCACATGTATGCTTTTTTTATAACACCACAATTAAATCAAGAATAAGAATCAAGACATAAACATACACTAATTTTTTTTTTCTTTTTTTTTCTTTTTTACAAAATACTGACCATAATCAGCAATAATACATTAAAAACCATATAAACTTTTCAAAGTTGTTAAAATACATTATTTAAATCCACATTTTTACACTAAACATAGAAAACAAACATTTTATATAAATAACAAACTGAAGAGTACCATGAGTTATGACATCACAGAACTACACATTTACAGATTATTCATATCTAAAACTAAGAGTGAATGGATTAAAATATAAAAATAACTTATGTTTATTTTCTTTTTATACAGTACTTGCAAAGAACTATGCATTATAAATTATGTGTCCTAAATAGGAAATATTAGAAAAATATCTACAAAAATTTTGGACACTCTGTCTAAACATCTAAAACTCAATTTAAGCTCCTATTTTTAAAAATATAAAATTAAAATTGCTCAATAATAAGAAAATTCAGAAGCTAAGAAATATTTTACTGTTGAAAACACATGTAACAAACAAGATACACATAAAAAAAAATTATGAAAATTTTAAAATGTTTCAATATAAAATACCTCTGATTTTGAATGGTTACAAATGTATGCAAAAAACTAGAAAAAATTAAAATTTTACTTTAAATTTAAGAATAATTTGTACTTATACCGTTTATTTTAATTGAAAGATTAAACAGGAAAAGCATCAGTCTTGTAAATTGTAATGAACACACATACACAAAAAACATTCTACTGTTTACCATATAAAAAATATTTAAATCATAACCCAAGAATACAATTAATTGTAAAAAAATATCTTTGTTTTCTATACAAATTTCATCACTTTTATGTACAAAATTATAATGGAAATTCAGAAAAATTTCACATTTTACAAATTAATTAAAATTTTGACTCAATTTAAAACTTTGTACAATAATGTGTTCAAAATTCAGTTAATACTGCTACATTTTTTTAAAATGTTTATATAAACCATTCCATGATTAGATTTTTGTCAGTGTTTCAACAGTTCTGGATTTTTTTTTTTACAGTTTCAGCCATTTTCTATTCAAATAGTTTTAACACACAAAGGCAGTAAGAAATTAACATAAGGCTTCAGCTGATACAGTAACATGAATGTATATCTGACATTTCAATAAATATTTTCATTCCACTGCAAAGCCACATGTTTCTTCAATAGCCTGAGTCAATTTTTCATATAGCTTCTCGTAAGATTCATACGGAGGGATGTCAATGCGGTTGAAACTGAAAATAAATATATAAAAGATATATTACATAAAAAAATTTTGTGTTAATATAATAATAATTTTGTATTTATTCCAAGATCATAAATCTGATATTTAGGTCTTCCTTAGAAACATAAACCCCTCCATTCTCAAAATAAGATATATAAATGATATCTTAACAATAGTACATCTTGTATAGTAGATCCATCAGCAATAACCACATTGAATGATTACTTTCTTTCACATCAACCTTAAGGTATTTTTTTAAAAATCCACCAGATTTCACTATTAATTCCCGAATTTGAACACTTTTATCTTTTTCACAACAAATATTTTAAATATTTATCTGCTCTAAAATGTTCCATTATTTTTACGAATAACAGTTTATAGCAAAGAAATCTATTGACATGGTACATTAACTAAATAATCCTATGCCATAAATTCAAATTAAACAAAAAACAAGCAAAAAAATATTTTACTTAAGTAATGAAGCTATCCCTTTTGTCATTTGAAATCTTTATTCAAAAATGTCCAATGCAAAATAATGATTAAAATAAAAGGCAGAGAAAGATATCAAATTTTTAAATTAATTCATTATACATGAATCTTCAATAAGAGATATTTACAACTTATGTCCATAACAGATTTTTTAAAAATAAAAAAATATATTAGATCAAATTGAAAAACTATAAGGAAACAATTTTGATAGAACAATGAAACACTTCTAAAAATAATTAAGTACTTATGTATATTTATTACTAAAAGTAAACTTTTTTTTATTCACTTATGACTAAAAGCGGGAGTGTTCAGCATCGAACAAATTTTTTCAATGATTTGTTTGTCTTTACGCTATATTTATTGTGATATTATAAGTTGTGATATTATTAGTTAATTAGATGTCAATATTACAAGCCAATGTAAAGCACTTTTCTTTCAATTTCAATTATAGATTGCTGTTAGAAGGAATTAAAAGATATCACATAACCAATGTATTTTGCATCTAGAATATTGCAATTTAATTCAATTACAATCAATTTAGTTCAAATGCAGTTTGATTTTGAATACACATAAGGGTTTTTTGCATATACAGTTAATTTTTTACTGGTTTCCTAATTTAGTAACATGCAAAAATAATGAAAGAATAACATTTCTCTAAGGAAAAGTTTTATTTCTTCACTGACAGGATCAGTGAAAGACTGAATTGAGAAAAAAATGAAAAATACATTAATGAAAGTATATTGATAATTCTTATTTTAATCTAGATACAAAAGTTCTAATAACAACCTAGAATAGAATGCCAAATGCAGGATTTTCAGTTTCAAATTTTTGGAGAAGAAAAAAAAAAAAAAAAATTCTGAAAATTTTAAAATTCCATAAATTATGTCAAAAGGTACAAAAGAAGTTCTTTTAGATTGACAACAATCTATTCTTTTTAATAAATGTTTTCCCCCTCTACAAAGTATTTAGTCTAATTTTATCTTAAATAATAAGCACTGTATAAGCGCCCTTAAAAACAAAAATAACGAATGGCGATTACAGTTCTTTCTCTTTGAATCATTTGAATATGAAAAATAAAAGGGGAATTTCATCGGCATTAATTTATGGTATCTTTTGGCAAAAGTAACAAATAAGTAATTTTTACAGCACATTTTAATTTTTACATTACAGTAATTACAAGTAATTTTTGAGCACCATGAACATTTTCCTTTAGTTTTGTTTTGGAAACTTTGAATCATTCAGTATATTCACTTATAAAGTTCTAAATTTTTGCACAAAAATTAATTTAAATAATTCTTTAATGGGAAGTCACTAAATGATGTTGAAATATAACTAACAAATGCTTTACAAATATATAGAAAAGCAAGGATGAGACGAAGTTATTATTAAAAACATAATATGAATACATAAAATTATTTCTAAAAAGAGAAGAGTTTTTCCTTATCTAAACAAGCAAAATGAGATGAAAGAAGAATCAAATAAATGGAAATGATATATTTTCCACATTCTACCAGTAAGTTCCTAACTTGAGATAAAACCTATTTCATTGACCTCTGGATTTGTTAAACCAACTAAAAATTGAAAGATCCAACATCACAAAGAAAAACCAATTTATAATTGGACAGATCTAGCATTGTGAAATGATTTTTTTTCCCATCGGGGGAAAAAAAAAATCTTACCTGGATAAAAAAAAAAAGTACTTTTAAGGCGCTTATGTAAGGATTATAAAAAATAAGCAGCTTTTAAGGACTTGTTTGTAAGGAACCTACATACCCTGCTCTAAAGATTATTAGAAGTCATATTATGGAAAAATACACGAGAAAAATCATCCAGAATAACAAAACAATAAATGAAAGAATTTCCACATTAAATTTTAAAATTTGGTTTGCAACAACCTGCGCGCTGCATGTGCACATACTTTTTTTTTATAAGTATAGATTTAAAGACATTTTTTGCTTAGGAATTAAATAGTTTTATCGATTCAACTAAAAGTCCATATAATATCCGAAATCTTTATAATTTTATTTTCGTATTGATTTATAATGTCTATGGTAACTTACTTTTAGATTTTAAGTTTAACTTGTTTCTCCATTTTTTTCTAATTATTAAATACTCATGAAACAATATATTAATAACAAAAATACTTTATTCTGATATTAATTAAGATATATCAAAACTCAAAATATAAAAAAATCATAATCTAATTCCTCTATTACACATAATATCTAACATACTTACACTATGATATAATGTACATTTTTTTTCAAATATGGTATATAATTTTTTAAATTCAATATTTTTTCATATCCCAAATATGGCAATTCCTAACAATTAATTTGTAACTATATAAAATGGAAATTTTATGTATTTCAAAATAATTTTTTTTATCACTATCCAAGATGGCAAGTATTTGGCAAGCATTTTAACAGTAACAATCAGACTATATCATAATATTCTAACCAATAATGACGGTTAACATTTAAACTTTTCGAGATATTCTGCCAAAATGTCTCAAGATATATAAACCAAAAAAATTATAGTTGAATGTTATAAATACTTGAAGTAGGTTTAAATATATAAAAAATATTGATTGACTGAAGTATATGATATTTATGTTACTTTAAACAGAAGACAAGAACATAGAAGAAATAAGAAAAATTTATTTTAAAATCAAGTTAACAAATAAATTCAATTCTTTTTTTACCTTCAATTTTTTACCAGGTAAAACAATAAGAGCAATTTTGATACAAACTCAAGAAAATCACTTTCGTTAAATCAGAATTGCTTCTTAATCCTTCATTGCTTTACATACAGAAATACATTTCATTCTTAGTAATCAATTAATTCTAATAAACAGCAAGAAATATTATCAATACACTCACAAAAATTCTTACAACTGATTTTTAGGAAGAATGTACATTTAGGAAAAAAAAGTTATAAAAATAGATAATATTAGATAATTCAATGGAAATTAGAAAATTTGGGTTTATAATTGTTATTTTGGTTTTGAAAATTTTACTTACAGTGTAAAAATTAAAACAGGGGAAATGAGAAACAGAAATGAATATGTTTAAAATATTAAAAAAAAATTACCATGTATGAGCTTTAGGAAGATTATCTGTATTTGCATCAATAAGATGAATAGTAAAAAGTCTTGGTCCTGCAGAGCCAGTAGAACCTATAAAGATATTTCTTTAAATGAATTTGATTTTACTAATTAATTAACAATAATTAAGATAAAATTTTATTCTAAAAATAAATGGCAGGGTAACACAATAAATAATGCATCAAAGGGAGCAGCAGCCAGTTGATGCATTCAACAATGTTAGTAAAAAGTGGGAGGATCAGATGATGCCATCAGGAAAATCACAGAAATTGAACATCAAATGACATGTGCAGTCTACTGAATAAAACAAAAGTCACCTGCATGTCACTAAAATTAGCCATTAGAAAACTTTGTCTTCCTTTGTTTACATATTAGTCATTTCTCATTTCAATATTTTAAATTATTCATACAAGATAACAAATGATAAATATAAATAGTAGTTACATATCTTCCGTGTATATATTTAAGTGAAAAAATATTCACTTTAATAACAGCATCAAGGCTAGAAAGGCATCAATTTCAGAAAAACTTTCTGATACCATAAGACACAAACTCGCATCTAATTTCTAGAATGTTATAACATATAAAGTCTAATCAATCAATCCTCACAGATTCAATAGCTTTTGGCATATACCTCTTGACTCAAAATTAGTGATCCTGTTAACATAAATCTAAAAATGCCATAGTGAAAAAACACAAATTATAAGTTAGCCATACCAAGGATGGATATAAGATATTTGTTCATTTTATTAATGGCTTTTTCTGTTTGTGAATTTCATTTTTAACATATTTTTTGAATCGAATTCACCCACTTTTATATATATTTACTAGCACAAAATTTGTTTTAAAAAAATTCTGACAGTAAATTGGAGATAAGAGGGGAGAAATGTTTCATCATCTACAAAGGGTTGGAGGATGATAAGCAAGTAAATGACAAAAAAATTATTTTTCTACCCTTAAATTTTAAAGGATTCCAACAATCAGAAACCTTTAATAAAGGTGTTCATTATGGTGGATGAATTTTGGCTAGAGATACTTTGATCTGAGTAATTTTTCTGAAGTCATAACATGATCATCACTGCATCAGGTGGTCTTCCCGTTAATCACACATGCAAAGTATGCGAATTAAATAAACCCATGAAAAAGAGAAAAATTTTTATAAAAAGTTTACCTTGCAAAGCCTTGAAACCTTGAAGTGGCACTCTTGAGCTGCCTGTGACGAACTGAAGGAGTCGAGCTCTTTGTTCTTCATTGTAACTTTCAACAGCTTTCCAAAACCATTTAACAATATTGGTATCAGGATTGCAATGCTTTAATCGTGTATTTATTTTCCAATCCTCCAGATCTATCTTCCCCAAACCACCAATAATCAACTGTTTAAGAAAAAAGAAAAATAAATCAAACAATTTTTAAATGAAATTTTCCAAAGAATGAATGCTTTCTAATAAATTCATTTTGAATTCAAACAATTCAGGTTTTAAAGAAATGCGTTCAATAAATACCAAAAACAAAGTTTATTTTGAAAGATATCATTCCAAATCTAGGTTATCAAATAAAAAAACAATGTAAAAATCGTTCATAAAAATTAAAATTTTTAAAAAAATTCTTTTGTTTGATAAAATAAAATTTACTAAAACAGCATTTTAGGTAATTAAATTTCAATTAAACTTTATATTCTTCATTTTATTAGGATATTTCTAGGATAAAGATAAATGCTTCCAAAATTTAAATTATAATATATATAATTATAATTTTAATAATCTTATAATAAATTGTGAATGAAAAAAAGTGTTGATATTTGCAGTTTCAGTGAAATGAATAAATTAAATGATTTAATATTTTTTCTTAATAGAAATTCATACATACTTCCAACTCTTTTTCATCAAAAGGTTTTAATAAATGTTGTGGTATTAATTCATTGAAACCTTTCATTAATGCTAAAAACTGCTGTTCGATTCCTCGCATGAATCGATAGTTTACATAAAGTCTGAAAAAAAGAAGTTAAAATTCAATGCAAATATTACAGATAAGAATTAAACTAGATGAATGCTTATACGGATTACAAGTTAAAAATTAATCAAACAAAATAAAGTGCAATTTTACTAAACATAATATTAGTTACATACACATAACTCTGCATTTTTTAAATATATGTCAGAGCACTGGATATGAGGAAGAACAATTATATTTGACAATAGTTAGATTGTGACATTTAATCCACAGACCATTAAGAGAAATACTGCTTTATAATTTTACCACAAATAAAATTATCATTATACATAGAAAGCGTTTAAACAAATGGGGGAGGGTGATGGGAAACATCATATAATGATTTAAAATAACATGTTATAACAAATATTTTTAACACATGAAAAAATCTAATTTGTACAATACAAACAGTATTTCTGAGAAGTGTTGCTTTGGCTTTTTATTGCAAAAAGGTCTGTAGTAGAAGCACAGGGTTATTTGGAATGAATTCCTACAGTGAGGAAGGAGAATCATTCCACTGTCCAAAGAGGATATCACAAGGCGATCATTATGTTTGCCCCAAAAAGCATACCCAATGGAGTTCATACAGTCATTTCATGGGGCATGCTCCGAGAAGCAAGAAGAAACTATGGTAAGTATATATCTCAATCAATCTGATTCCTGAAGGCAATAATGAAATACGATTTAAAATATTTTGGCCACACTATCAAAATCAGGATACTATGTGACATTTGAAATTTCTAAAAGTTTGTAGGGTTCAGAATGAAGTGAAAGATAAAAATTTGTTCTTTGATTTGAAAGTAATATCATAGGCATACATTTACAAATAATATTCAAATGAGTTCTTCAGCTGCAGTTGCAGCTTCTTGATCAGGAAATGCAATTGCATCTGGTAGAGTATTGGTATTGTTCATTAATGAACAATTAATTTAGTAAAATAGTTGTTCATGGACTATTTATTACATAAAATGATCCAATTAATACTGGGATGTAGCAATTGCCCTCTGTAGTAACTGGTAAAGTCTAAAATAACCAAAGTCATTATTTCGAATAGTGCACTCCCATTACAGGAATGTCCAGATGGTTGATTTCATGTCTAGGTGGTCATTTTTTTAACATGTTTATGAAAGAGCAGGACAAGCATAAAATTTCTGATATCGAAACTTTTCTAAGTTTTAGTCCTCAAGATTCTGTTATCTTTCCAGATGGGATATTCTAAAAGAGTATGCACTGCTGTGTTTTCTATACATCTGCAGGCATATTTGGTTGGTTTATTGAAGAGTCATACCAAATGGTTTCGAAAAATTCCATGGTTGGTGTAGAATTGGTTAATATAAAAATCTCCTAGTAATCTTGTTTTAACTTTAATAAAATTTTTTTGTCCAGCAGCCTTTTGCTATAGCATATCTTATTTGCCATTTCACAATTATTGTTTTATTATAACTAGTTTTTAGTTGGAAATTCAAGTGAGCAAAATGATATTCAATTTGTTCTTTTGTTAATGTTATATTTAACCCGTTTATCCATTTTTAAAAAATTTCTTTTATATCCAATTTGTGTTCTAATCCAGATGAGTGCAATTTTATTATTGTAAATTCAATATCAGTTTTTAATTTATTAATTACTAGTCTTTTTTCTTGTACATGCAATTGCCATTAAAGAAAATCCAAAACCAGTAATAATTTTCATGTTAGCATTTTTTTTTCTCCCCCCCAATTGTATAACGAAATGAATCTGTTTAACTACTGCAGCCAGAAAAAGCATAAAGCTATTTCACAGATGGAAGATATTTTACAGCCTTTTTCTTTGAAGTAATGAAAAAAAGCTCAAAAACTGCATCATTAATTTTAGAGTCACCTGTAAAGAGTCGATTTCTTATCTGTTGATTGCTGTCATAATAAAAATATCAATCCCATTATTTAGATGTTTATTCATATTCACTTTCTTATTCTGTTTCATACTGTGCAAGCTTTCTATTCCTTCTTTTTATTTCAGTTTTCTGAGTATTTTAAACATGTTATATTCAGATTGATATTTAAAGGAGGACAGCCATGATGGGCCAGTAATACTTCATTTGAAACTGTACTAATTGCTAATAAGACAGTTTTTTGTAATTGATGTATTTCACTTTTGATTTTTATGTTATTTTTAAACCAACCATATTTCAAATCTGTAGAATATTTTTTTTATAACTTTAAAAGTATATTTACTTGACAATTTCCAACTTCAAACTAGCTTTGGTGATTCATATGACAGCTTTTTTTTTGTATGATTTTGTTTATTTTTATTTGCATTTTTTAAAGGTGAAGCATGAAAGCAAGATTCGATTCTTGTCAAAGCTTAATCCAAGATATTCAAAATTTTTGTTGCATGGAATTTTATTACATTTCTATTTATTTATTTATTTTTTGTAAATAGCTGAAAAGTAAGTAAGATCCTTTTAGAATTGCTAAGGTTAATGTTAAGGAAATTTCAAACTGGATCTTTGTAAGTTTTGAATATGCAAGTGGATATTTGTGCTTTGGAATAAAAAGGAAATAAACTATTCACTTTCCACATAATACTACAATGTTTTTCAATAAAAAAAGATTTAAACAAAATACAATTTTTAAAATAGCAAATTTTTGGACAAGTATTCAAATATATATATATATATGTAATATTTTTCATGAATGTAAAACACTTTGCTAGAAAATGTTGTGGTTCAGTTTCAGTAGCTCCACTAATATCGAAGTAGCTGTAATCACTATTCCAATACTGATATCCCCCCCCCAACTCTTGGAAATTGGACAGACTTATGCATAAGAAAAGAGAAGTGAGGAGATAAACCTGTAAGGATAATTAAGGAATGAGATTCTTCAAATGATGGATAGAATAGATATTAGAACTATTTGATAGATATTTTAGATATTAGAACTATGGTAACAATCTTTCATTCTTGCAATGTTTAAAGAGATTAATATTTCTTAGGAGGTAAAAATTTATTTGAAATTCCTTATGTTTTAAAAAAATTCAAAATTCCTTGTATTGTTCCTATTTTATAGATGATTTTTAAATTCTTTATATTTTTCTCAATGGGGTGGCAACTCTTAATATAAAACAATTGTCAACATTCATGTTCTCTCACAAAAATTCTCTCATATTTGGCAAGAGATAATAAGAAATTGTTAATTTTTTTAAAAATCAATAACTTTTAGATATATTTAACTTTCATGAAACAATATAAATTTAAGTATGTCACTAAGTGAAGATAAATATGAAAGTGAAGATAAAGCTCAAATAAACACATAAAAGCTAGTTCCAATTTATGAAGCAAACACCGAAATTTTTAAAATCATCTACAATATTTTCCAACTATTTAGTTTCAAATTTACAATCCATTATTATAAATATTATGGAATCTTGCAATCACTTTTTTTTTTTTTTTTTTGTTATCAAACTCACTCCTTATGGTGCCAATGAAATCAAATCAAAATTTAATCATATCAATCAATTAATTGGTAATCAAGCAATGAAAACATAAAAATAACATATTAGCATTTAGAGATTTAATGGAAATATTAAATACATGCCTATACAATGAAGTATACAAATGAATACATTATTACAGTTTTATGCAGAGTGTACCCAGCAGCAGTCTGGAGTGCTTCAATTTCCTCACAGAGCCAGTACAATGAGATGCTTTGTAAATCAATGGGATAGTTAAACTTGATAATCATTATATGTTTTTTCAAATCATTCAATTAAATTGAACAAATAAGGAGTAATAAACATAATTAAAATTATCTCAACTTTAGTACTTTTGAAGATTACAAAGCATCTCATTGTACTGCCTCTGTGAGGAAGTTGAAGCACTCCAGATTGCTGCTGGGTACACTTATTCAATAAATTTTTAAGTGATTCAAAAATGTATTTTAATCGTGTTTATCACATTTATGCAAAAATTATTAGCTGCTTTTCAAAAAAAGATTAGTTGGAGTCTTACAAACAGCACCATGAACAAATCTGGATTCAGAAAGTGTGCCATAAATCAAGATTTGGAAACTGTACAATTAAAAAAAAAAAAATTATAGTAGAGTGTAGATTACCTGACATATTCTCGCTTATTTTCATCAGTCACTGGTATTTCTTTCCCATTTGGTTTTAATTCATGCACCTGAATCTGACCAAATGCATCGTGCTCAACAGCAAAATTTGTATCAATGACTGAAGATATATTGTTGTCTCTGGAAAGAAGGGAAAATATCATTAGGAATAACCACATAAGTCTAGGCAACATGCAAATGTATCTCATATAAAAATAGAAAAGAAAATCATATATGACAACATTAAATCCCTAAGCACAA